>NW_015160337.1:81732-123948 GCF_001447785.1 Gekko japonicus
CTATACCTTGTGGCTAATAGCCACTGATGGACCTCTGCTCCATATGCTTATCTAATTCCCTTTTGAAGCCGTCCATGCTTGTAGCCGCCACCACTTCCTGTGGCAGTGAATTCCATGTGTTAATCACTCTTTGGGTGAAGAAGTACTTCCTTTTATCCGTTCTAACCCGACCGCTCAGCAATTTCATGGAGTGCCCACGGGTTCTTGTATTGTGAGAAAGGGAGAAAAGTACCTCTTTCTCTACCTGCTCTTTCCCATGCATAATCTTATAAACCTCGATCATGTCACCCCTCAGTCGTCTTTTCTCCAAGCTAAAGAGCCCTAAGTGCTTTAACCTTTCCTCATAGGGAAAGTGTTCCAACCCTTTTATCTTTTGAGTTGCCCTTTTCTGCACTTTTTCCAAAGCTATAATATCCTTTTTAAGGTGTGGTGACCAGAATTGCACACAGTATTCCAAATGAGGTCTCACCATTGATTTATATAGGGGCATTATGATATTGGCTGATCTGTTTACAATACCCTTCCTAATAATCCCCAGCATAGCATTGGCCTTCTTTATTGCAGTCACACACTGTCTCGACATTTTCAGTGAGTTATCTACTACAACTCCAAGATCTCTCTCTTGATCAGTCTCTGCCAGTAAGCCGCCCTGAGCCTGTTCGCGGGGAGGGTGGGATAAAAATGGAATAAAATAAATAGAAGAAGAAGAGAAGAGATTGGATATATACCCCGCCCTTCACTCCCCAAAGGTGTCTCAGAGCGGCTTACAAACTCCTTTCCCTTCCCCTCCCCACAACAGGCACCCTGTGAGGTAGGTGGGGCTGAGAGAACTCTAACAGAAACTGCTCTTTTTCAAGAAAAGCTGTACCAGAATTATGGCTTGCCCAAGGTCATCCAGCCAGGTGCAAGCGGAAAAGTGGGGAATCAAACCCGGTTCTCCCAGATTAGAATCCACACACTTAACCACTACACCAAACCAATAAATGTAGCCACATCTCCAGTGATGTCACCTGGGCCTCCCTCCTGCTCCTGGCACCCCTAATGCATACCACTGGCAGGACATGGATTTCGTGGCGCTTTTGAGCTATCTTTTTGATATCTCTTAGCACGCAGCTTTAAAGTGGTTTAGCATTTCTTGGGCCTCAAGTCCACACTTGAAAGCCGAGCTTAGAATGACAATTGAACAGCAAATTTTGTTTCTGAGCAAGTTAGTCATGCCAGCCACAGGCAGCTGTAATTTAATTAGCAGTTATAGAAGACTAGATGATTTGTGGTTTCTTAGATAAAGAAGGGTTCTTAGGAACTATTATGAGGACACCAGATGTGTGATGCCTTGCAACTGAAAAGGGATGTGAGGGGCAAAGGAGGAGGGGACGAAACAATAGACAAGTGGGAGGAGACTCCTACAATAGCCATCTTTGTGTTTCAGAACAGGGCTGATAGTCCAGAGAACAGGCAAGGCGTTCGAGGAGAACAGAACCCTTCTGCCCACATCAGAGCCAAGCATCATGCACTGATGATTCCCTCTGCAAACTGACATTTGTCATCGACGATGTGATCAGTAAACATGAAGAAATCATTACTTTTACATAAAGGTCTCAATCTTGTCATCTTTGTGAAGAGAGGAATTAAGAGCTTAGAAATAGCCAAATTCCTTTTAAAAAGAATCAGGTGACATATGTCCCTGCACACTCAGTATGATAGAACTATTCACCGTTTATCTAGTACATTTTTATCCTGCCCTAACCTGGATGGTCTGGGGTATCCTGATCTCATCAGATCTCAGAAGCTAAGCACGATCAGCCCTAGTTAGTACTTGTATCTGAGACCACCAAGGAAGTAAAGGGTTTAGGGCTGCCAAGTGGGGGCAGGTGGCGGGTAAATCCCCGCTTTGGAGGCCCGATTTCCGCCGCCGCGGAATCGGGCCCTGGGGGGAACTCCGCCCCTGAAGCGCAGCGTGGTTGCGTCACCAGAGGTGGTCACCAGACGCAACCACGTCGCTCACTTTGGGGGCGTGGCCCCAATCGTCCCAGTGAAAACCCCTCTGATGATTGGGGCCACGCCCCCAACATGAGCGACGTAGCACGTCACTTCCTGTGATGTGCTAGTGGCGCGCATGCGCTTTGCGCACACACGAATCACCGGAGAGCTCCCGGAGCCCGCCGAGGCTCCCCCGCCGCCAAGGTAAGTAGACTTGGCAACCCTAAGAGGGTTGCTATGCTGAGGCAGGCAATGGTAAACCACCACTGAACATCTCTTGCCTTGAAAACCTTGGTTCGGATCAGTACCAATGGGTTGAAATTAAATCAGAAGAGTTTTTGGCTAAACATTAGGAAGAACTTCCTGACAGAGCGGTTTCTCTGTGGAACAGGCTTCCTCGGGAGGTGGTGGGTTCTTCTTTGGAGGTTTTCAAACAGAGGCTGGATGGCTATCTGACAGCAATGTGGTTTCTGTGAATTTAGGTAGATCATGAGAGGGAGGGCAGAAAGGGTTGCATCAGTGCTTAGTTCTTGTGGCCCTTTCTTACACGCCCAGGGAAATGCTGGCCACCACTTTGGGGTCAGGAAGCAATTGTTCTCCAGGCCAGTTTGGCTGGAGATCCTGGAGATTTATTGTCATCTTCTGGACATGGAACAGTGGTCAATGAGGGTGTGGGGGGGAGGTATTTGTGAATTTCCTGCATTGTGCAGGGGGTTGGACTAGATGACCCTGGAGTTCCCTTCCAACTCTATGATTCTATTATTCTACCTTATGGGGTCACCATAAATCAGTTGTGACTTGATGACACTTTTCACACACACACATTTTTATCCCACTTTCCTCCAAGCAGTGTACATGGTTGTCCCTTCTTCATTTTATTTTCTCAACAACCCTCTGAGATAGCCAAGGCTGAGAAAGATAAGCCAAGGTCACCCAATGGGCCTTATGACTGAGGCAGAGATCCATCAGTGGCAATTAGCCACAAGGTATAGGTGGAAGGAACACTATGTCTGGGGGCAACAGTGGGAGGGCTTCTGGAGTTCTGGCCCCACTGGTGGACCTCCTGATGGCACGTGGGTTTTGGCCACTGTGTGACACAGTGCTGGACTGGATGGGCCACTGGTCTGATTTAACATGACTTCTCTTACATTCTTCTGTTCTTATGACACAGTGAGGATGGGATGTGAACCCAAATCTACCAGATTCCAGTCCAACATTACACTGCGTACACTGGCGCTTGCTAAATTGGTTCTTACTAGGATTGAAAGATGAAAACAGTAAAACACTAAACTGAATTTCATTTTTCACTCAAACAAAAGAAAACACACGGCATTTCTCAAGTCTGAAGCTCTTAATCTGCTCTTTAAACCAATGAAAGATATTGATCAGAGGTAATTAAAAACAGGTTGCACTTATCATATTTAAATAAATGGAAACTGAGTTAGTCATGTTTTTTTGTCATCTTCTGGATGTGGAACAGTGGTCAGTAATTAATTTTAATTGGATTTAAGTGCAACTGAGTTGTCTGGATGGGACTCTCTTCATTGACTGGTCATCGATACGTATCTAATATGCTTTGTATTCTTAAATTATAGAAGGATTCTATGTCACCTATTCCCATTGTACTTTTTAAAAAACATATAAAATACCATATTGTATGTTGAAATTTATTTGCTACATTTGAACCGAAGGAAGTAGTACTCCTATACAAAATGGCACCACCTATGACTTACCTGGAGGAATTCATATTCACACATTTTTTAAAAAATTCAAAAAAAATCTCAGACTTGATTTCTTTAGTAAGCATTTGGTCTTGTTTTTGATGTGGTGGCGCTGGTGGTTGCATTGTTTAATACATGACCTGAACACGGAACATCTCTTATCTGGAAATCCTTAATTTTCATTTATTTTATTTACTTACTTTATCTATATCCTGGCTTTCACTCCAATGGAGATCCATATCATTCTTCTCTCCTCCATTTTATCCTCACAACAACTTTGTGAGGTAGGTCAGGCTGATAGTGTGTGACTGGCCCAGGGTCGCCCAGCAAGATTAGTATGAGTGGGGATTTGACCCTGGATTTCCCAGATGCTTTGTTGTTGTTCAGTCGCACAGTCGAGTCCGACTCTTCGCGACCCCATGGACCAGCTCCCGCCAGGCCCTCCTGTCTTCCGCCGTCCTCTGAAGTTGGCTCAATTTCATGTTCGTTGCATCGATGACACTGTCTAACCATCTCATCCTTTGCCGTCCCCGTCTTCTTTGACCTTCAATCTTTCCCAGCATCAGGGTCTTCTCCAGTGAGTGCTCCCTTCTCATTTGGTGGCCAAAGTATTTGAGCTTCAGTTTCATTATCTGGCCTTCCAGGGAACAATCAGGGTTGATTTCTTTTAGGATTGACTGATTTGATCTTCTTGCAGTCCAAGGGACTCTCAAGAGTCTTCTCCAGCACCATAGTTCAAAAGAATCTATTCTTCGGCGCTCGGCCTTCCTTATAGTCCAACTCTCGCAGCCATACATGACTACTGGGAATACCATTGCTTTGACCATGCAGACTTTTGTTGGCAGGGTGATGTCTCTACTTTTTATCATGCTGTTTAGGTTTGCCATCGCTTTCCTCCCAAGGAGCAGGCGTCTTTTAATTTCATGGCTGCTGTCACAGTCTGCGGTGATCTGGGATCCCAGGAACGTGAAGTCTGCCCCAGATACTAGTCCGACACTTTAACCACTATACCACACTGACTAGTTTTTGAGAACTTGTGGGTTAAACTGACCCCCTGGGAAGATATTTTCTCCAGCTAGAGGATACTGGTACTAAGCATTTCCTCAGTAAAACTGACATTTGTCCCAAAAGTCAGAAGAGGGAATTTAGGAAAGATTTCTTGCTTTCAGTGTACCTTCCCTTAAAATTGAAATGATATAAACTTTATAAAGCATTCTTTTTCAGCTGTATGACCTCTGAACTGCTAATGGAGCATGGTTTTTTTTTTTTTTTTTTTTTCTTTTATCTAGAAGCATGGCTGGCTTCCTTAAAATTATAGTCATGTGATCTAGCATTAGAATGGCAGCTCTATTAGAAAGAATATTTCTTTTTCTATGCAAAATGAAAACACAGCACTTCTGACTGATTCAAAGCAGGCAACCTACATAAATCTATGAAGTCTGAAGTCTGAGGCAGGAGACAGCATACACTCCTCCACTTCCAACAATCATTAGAGAAGAAAAAAGAGATTTCATCTCAGGTATGTCTTGGCCTCATGTTGTATGGTTTCACGTTTTCAGAGGAAGCATGCACACTGTGGGTCTAATTACACATTACAAAGCCCTCATGTACTTTATATGCCTGTGCAGCTCAAATGTGCTCTAGGAATTCTGATAATTCTGAGGCAAACATGCTCTGGCTTGGGAAATTTCTGGGGGCAGAGCCTGTGAAGTTTGGAGTTTGGAGTTTGGAGGGAATAGATCTCTGTAGTCAGGAGATCAGTTGTAATTCCAGGAGAACTCCAGCCCCCACCTGGCGATTGGCAACCCTAGGCCCAATTTGCATCAGGCCTGCAGGGAGAGGGCCTTATGCCCATAAGGCCACAACAGAGCAAATAGCACCTCCTAGGGCCATTGCAAGTTGGGGAAACAGCCCTGTCCTCACATGCAGAATCAAGTTTATATAATTCTTGGAATTAAGTTCCAAGCATGGAGCTATCAGAGCACATATGGTTAGCAGGACTGGGGTGGACACTTAAGGGTCAGGAAGACTTTGTAACACCTGGCCCTTGAGGATGTTGGTGGGCATTTGTAATGCAAATAAGTATTCTGGCCAGTGTATCTCTCCTTAAATATAAAAGACTTTTCATGTCCCACTTTCCTCAACATTCCACACACTCCCACAGCCTTTCGCCCGCTCAGCTGCCACTCTTGTGGACTCCCAGTCCCCTGGCTGCATTGCCTCGCTGCACTGGCTCGGCTCCGCCCACAGAGCCAGCAGCCAGCATCTCGCTCTCAGTCTGGAGGGAGCTAGCGAAGGGCATGGACGCTCTGCCGAGGGAGCAGCAACCCGTCCACAGGGAAGAAGGAGGCAGACCGAGCAAGCAGCAGCAAGCAGGGGAAGCACTCACCTTCGCTGCCCCTCGTGGCCCCTCTCCCTCGGCCACAAGGCCAGCACTTTGTCAGGGAGGTAGCTCAGTGGGATGTACCACAGAGAAGGCTGCCCAGCACCTTTCAAAGGCTCCCCTGCCTTCCTTCAGCAGCGGTGGCAGTGCCAGGGAGTGTCTGGCCTAGAGGAAATGAGCTGTGGCTCCTGGAAAACCGGACTCTCTCCTGAGGAAGACACTTCTCTTGGCTCCTGTGTGGGACTAACTGTGACTAACTGTCCCCTCAGTGGCTGTTGGTAGGCAACCCAGCTTGCTTTTGTAGTAAAAAAAACAAAGGCCTTTCAGCATAACCCCCTCCCCCGCCCACTGCCAGCTTGGCCACTTTCCTGTCAGAATAAAATTAAAATGGCTCTCTCTCCTTTTTGGCTCCACCATGGCTGGCTGGCTAATGAGGTGGGCCAGCGACCATTAAACCATTCTCTTCAACCCCCTGCTGTGTGGCTGACTTTCCCCTAGGGTTGCCAATCTCCAGGTGTGACCTGGAGATCTGCTGTTACAATTGCTCTCCAGATGACAGAGATCAGTTCCCCTGGAGAAAATGGCTGCTTTGGAGAGTAGACCCTATGGCATTATCCCCTGCTCCTTCCACCCCCCCCCCCAGTGCCCCTCCACAGGATCCACCCCCTAAATCTCCAGGTATTTCCCTAATCAGAGCTGGCAACTTTGCTTTCTCCTCAGTGCCTGTTGCTAGGCAACCAGCTTCTGTCAGTAAAAGGCCCTTTCCACACCTATTTTGGCCTTTGGGAGATCGCATTGGGGCTGGTCCTGATAGGGTTGCCAACTCCAGGTGGGAAATTCCTGGAGATTTGAGGGATGGAGCCTGGAGAGGGTGAGGTTTGAGGAGGGGTGAGACCTCAGACAGGTACAATGCCATTGACTCCACCCTCCAAGCCAGCCATTCCCTCATGGGGAACCATTGTTGCCAATCTCCAGGTGGGGGCTGGAGGTCATTCAGAATTACAACTGCTCTCTAGGAGGGAGGGGGACGAGATGGAAAGCTGAAGCCAGGGGGCAGATGACGGTAGGATGACAGTTGGCTGGGAGATAGGGTTGCCAACTAAAGGTTGGGAAATTCCTGGAGATTTGAGGGGTGCAGCCTGGAGAGGGTGAGGTTTGAGGAGGGGTGGGACCTCAGACAGGTACAATGCCATCGAGTCCACCCTCCAAACCAGCAATTCCCTCATGGGTAACCACTGTTGCCAATCTCCAGGTGGGGGGTGGAGATCACTCAGAATTACAACTGCTCTTCAGATGTCAAAGATCAGTTTCCCTGGAGAAAATGGTGGACTCTGTGTCATTATACCCTGCTGAGGTCACCATAGCAAATTGACGCTGAGTGCCCAAGGCTGGGGCACTCTCCCAGAGCCTCTTTTTAGAGCTCATTGTATTTATTTTTATAACTGGCCTTATTCTTAGTGTTTATATAAAGCAAGAACAACTTTAAGCCTCAGGGATGAAAACATCCTAAGATTCTGTTCCAATTCCAGAAAGCAGGACAGGCTTCCAGGACAGCCATATAGCCACAAAAATGTAGGGTTACCAGATCCTCCCTGGTCACTGGCAGGGATGGTGGGGTAAGGTTGTCAGATCCAGGATGGGATGGAAATTCCTGGAGATTTGGGGGTGGACCTGGGGAGGACAGGGACCTCAGTGGAGTACAATGCCACAGAGTCCACCCTCCAAAGCATCCATTTTCCCCAGGGGTATCTCTGTAGTCTGGAGATGAGCTGTGATTCCTTTAGGGGAGGCTGGCATCCCTAAAGTGTGATCATGGCATGCCTTCTAGCTTGCTAAAGGTTTGTTGCTATATAAAGGATCTGGTTTTGCTCCTCCCCCAGGAAAAGGGAAAGAAGAGGAATGTAGGTGCAAGGAAGGACCTAGGGTTACCAAGCAGTTCCTGGCAACCAATGAGAGATTTGGAGACAGCATCTCAGGAGAAAATTTAGAAAAAACAATAAGGCCTCCGATACTTATAGAAACTCTGTGGTCAAAGCTTCCTGTAAGTAGCTGAGGTCTTATTTTTCTTTTTAATTTTTCTCCCCAGGGGCACCAGTTTCGGGGGGGGAAACCCCAATCAGGTGAGCTTTAGCAGGCAAGAGCTACAGTTGCCTGGAGATCTCCTGCCATAAACAGGCAAATGGGAACCATAACCTTTAGCCTCTGTAGTTCCATGATATTGTTTAAAAATATTCAAGAGCAATATGGAACCGAGTGATAAGAGTCCAGAATAAAGAAGACAGAATGCCAAATGTATCACAAGCCAAGTGTATCACAAGAACTACCAGGTTGTACTGGAACAAAGTTGTATTTATTTATTTATTAAATTTATACCCTGCCCTCCCCGCCGGAGCAGGCTCAGGGCAGTTTACAAAAGATAACATAAGAACGGTTATGACATAGGTAAAACCATCTAAAAACAATTCCAAACATAAAGTACTAGAACCTGGAGTATTATGTGCAGTTTGGAGACCTCACTTCAAAAAGGATGTGGACAGAATGGAGCAGGTGCAGAGGGTAGCGATGAGAATGATCAGGGGCCTGGAGACCAAGCCCTATGAGGAAAGGCTGAGGGACTTGGGAATGTTCGGTCTGGAGAAGAGGAGGTGGGTGGGACATGACTGCTCTCTTTAAGTATTTGAAGGGCTGTCACTTAGAGGAGGGCAGGGAGCTACTCCTGTTGGCAGCAGAGGAGAGGACTCCCAATCATGGGTTTAAATTAAGGGCAGAAAGGTATCGGCCGGATATCAGGAAAAAAGTTTTTAAAGTAAGACTTGTGCAACAGTGGAATTAGCTGCCTAGGGAGGTGGTGAGCTTCCCCTTCCAGGCAGTCTTTAAGCTGCAGCTGGACAAATACTTGTCAGGGATGCTCAAGGTTTATCCTGCATTGTGCAGGGGGTTGGACTAGATGGCCTGTATGACCCATTCCAACTCTGTGATTCTGTGATTCTATGAAAGTATTTTCTTAGTGTTTTACAGAAGAAATTACTTCATAATGCCAAGATTTTGTTTATGAGCAATTTTATTTCCTTGTGTAGATTAATCAGATGGTGGAATTAACAGCTACCTCTTCTCTAGGTTTACTGGGGGGGGACAAATGAAATGAATACTTTCAATGTTACAGATACCATGGGGGTCACGGCTTCATGAGTGGATGAATGTTGCAGAAAGAATCATTTTCATTCTTCATTTCTGACTCTTAATGGGTGCCATTCACCAGTTTTGCACTGGCATCACAAAAAAACTGACACAGGCAGGGAGTTTTGATCTGATAGAGAAAACCATCCTTCTTTCTCCCTGCTTACTCCCCCCCACATTTTAACACTTTGCTCATTTCATTCCAAAGCTGAATTTGTTTTCACCTTCCTAAAAGTAACTAGTGAAAATGAAAGATTTCATGACTTCAAAGTGTTCTAACAGCAACTTTGGAAACTGCGGAAGCAAATTGTCAGGTTCAGTGTGGGTGGAAAGTATAAACCCCTCCCTTTCCCTCTACAGTGTCTGTGAATGAAACAGTTGCAAGCTGTTTTACACCCGGAATCTGTTTAACAAATCTTTTCCCTTTTTTAAATTGCCTTTTAAAAAAGGAAAACAAAATAATTTGCAAGCTTTAACTTATTATATGCTCTACTTTTCTGAGGGTGTGATGCACACACTCTGCATTTAGCTGGAGGAAGCAGGTACTCTTGTAATGGGTGAGAATGAAATATTTCACTTCTTCAAACATTCTAGCAGCAACTTAATGAACTGTAGAAGCTAGTTGTCAGGTTTGACATGGGTGGTAGTAGGTATCAATCCTTACAGCCTACATAAAGTTTATTCTCCATCATTCATCTGTGAATGAACACTTGCAAATTATTTCGCAGCACAAACCTGATTAATGAATCTTTCCCATTTGAAGCCAGCTTTGGTTTTTGTAGGGGGGAAAATTCACATGCTCAGTGTTTAAGTATTTTGGGGGGCAGGGGGGTATGATGCACACTTTCTTAAAATTTTGCCAAACAGAAGCAGGTTCCCTTGTTTTATATTTACCTGACCAGTGGGTTCATAGTGTAGCAGTGACCAAGTTAAACTAGTAGTCTATTCCCATGAAATCTAGAGGGCTTTTTTGCCATCAGGTTGCAGCCAACTGTGATGGAATTAAAGGATAGTGGACAGCAGCAGGTAAATAAAGATGCTGCTGAGTCACCTGATTGAGAAGGAAGGGGGCCTTTTGGCTCGGAATTCTCAGTGAGTGACAGATAACTGTGGACAACTGACAGTTGGGAGCTGACAGATGAAAAACGGAATTGGAAGAGAAATTAGCAGAGAGCGGTCAGCTAACTGGATAGCTCTGAGGTGGAACAAAACCTCTGTGGCTTTGTGGAAACAACCTGATATCAGTTTGAGTAGAAAACTGTGGCTGAATAAAACTCTGCTCTGGTACCCTCTAAAGGAAAGAGAAGAGTGAACAGAGAGTGAACAGTATAAGACCTCAGTGGTCACAAAAACCAGATACACTACTCCAGAGGAACTTGTATAGGTGGCTATAGAAAGGGCTAAGGGTCTGGAGGAGTCTGGAAAGCTGGGGAAGTGCCCAATTAGACTCAAAGTGTCCAGACAGATTAAGTCCAAAGGTTAGCCACAAAACAGTTACTGGAGAGTGGGATCATAAGTGTGTTTAGTGAACTGAAGAACATCTATGTAAAACTGAAAGTGATAAGCGTACAGTCTATGTGAAGGCAAAGTAAAAAGTTATATTATACAAGGAAACAAAATATCATATGTAAATATATCCCATCCCCCTGTTGGGCTTTCTGAGAAATAAAGAAACGTACTGTTTGACTTTTATAAATACTTGTGCCTGACTTACTGGTGAAAGAATTATACAGGGCAGTTGTCCTCCATACATCCATAATGGTATATACCAAAACCCCCGAAGAGACTAACGTTTATAGTGACCTGGTCAGATACAGTATAGTGAGAACTGATCAGTCACATCAAAAGTATAAATACTTTAAATCCAGTACAAATATAAGCCTGTACAGGCAGTGACTCCACAGCTCGATCGCCCCAACGGCCGGTGAGAGGGAGTTGAGTGGGTTTACAAGGTCTACAGAAGTGGTTTGCCATCACCTGCCTCTGCATAGTAACTATGGACTTCCTTGATGGTCTCCCATCCAAGTACTGACTGGGGATGCCCCTGCTTAGCTTCTGAGATCTGATGAGACTGGGATAGACTGGGCTAGAGATCTAGAGATACTGGTTAATTTATGAAAATTGCACTTTTCTGCAACCCAGATGTCCCATTTCCAGATGAGATGCCAGTCTTCTAGTAGCAGCTGGATGAACATTTGTCAAGGATGCTTTAGGCTCATCCGGCATTGAGCAGAGGGTTGGACTAGATGGCACGTATGGCCCCTTCCAACTCTATGATTCTATGAGATACTTGTCGGTTGACAATGCCATGGGATGTCTAATGTGATGGAATGTGTGCGCTGTGCACTTGCACTTTTCTGCAACCCAGATGTCCCATTTCCAGATGAGATGCCAGTCTTCTAGTAGCAGCTGGATGAACATTTGTCAGGGATGCTTTAGGCTCATCCTGCATTGAGCAGAGGGTTGGACTAGATGGCACATATGGCCCCTTCCAACTCTATGATTCTATGAGATACTTGTCGGTTGACAATGCCATGGGATGTCTAATGTGATGGAACGTGTGGGCTGTGCACTTGCGCTTCGCCACCGCGCTTTCCCCTGCAGCTGTCTTCTCCATGTTGCCTTGTTATCACTCTGTGGCCTTGAGAGCTTGGATTCTCCATCCTTCCTCCTATACAAGTCTCCCGCCCTCACTGGGTCCGTTAGCTTTTCGCGGCGCTTGCAGGTGATTGCTCATTGGCCTCCGCTCATCAGGGGGTCTTGTACGAAAGGGGTATAACTGCTTAGCCCACTCATCTTATGTTATTCCTAACACAGAAGTTCATGGAGTGTCCTCTGATCAATAAACTGAACCAACTTAGGTCCTGTGTGTTGTTACTGAGTTATTGGAATACCTGACAATGCTGTGGTGAAGCACGTCTTTCCCCTCAGATATTATATTTCAGAACATCAGAATTTAATCCATTCTACAAAAGCTTGGTTGCCATCTGAACCAGAAGACTGATAGGCCATCAATATGAGGACTCATATCCAGGATTCATATCCCTTCATCTTTTCTTTATTTTACCCCAGGAGTGATATTTGTGACAGAGAACAAGCTCTTAATCAGATCAAACTCACCACAGCAGGCATATAAAATAGCAGCAAGAGAAGTGTTCTTTTCTATGACATGGCCATCTGGTAGAATATGAAAGGAGATGATTCAGATTCTGCTACTTCCTGCGATTAGAAAAAACACCTTTAGACATTTATCAGCTATTTTGACATATTTATTGCTTTACAACTGTTGACCTTATAACTGTAATTTGTTATTTAGTTTTTCATTTTGCATAACTTAAACCTCATCATATTACATGTTAATTTGCTGTTAAATCCCTGTCTATAAATTTAGAACCTCATCTACCATTCCAAGAAGAAGAAGAAGAAGAGAAGAGATTGGATTTATACCCTGCCCTTCACTACCCAAAGGTGTCTCAGAGCGGCTTAAAAACTCCTTTCCCTTTCCCTCCCTACAACAGACACCCTGTGAGGTAGGTGGGGCTGAGAGAGCTCTTGACAGAAACTGCTCTTTTTCAAGGACAGCTCTTATCAGAACTACGGCTTGCCCAAGGTCATTCAGCCAGGTACAAGTGGAGGAGTGGGGTATCAAACCTGGTTCTCCCAGATTAGAGTCCGTGCACTTAACCACTACACCAATCTTGCTCTCACACCAAATTGGCTCCAATGCATTTGAAAAAGTGTATCTTGCACATGAAAGCTCATACCTTGAATAAACTTTTGTTGGTCTTAAAGGTGCCACTGGACTCTAAATTTGTTCTACTGTGTCAGACCAACACGGCTGACTTCCTGGATCTTACTTTATTTACATCCTGCCTTTCTCCCCAATAGGGACCCAAAGTGGCTTGCATCATTCTCCTCGCCTCTGTTTTTTTCTTGCAACAACCCTGTCATGAGTCAACCAGGGCTCAGCGATAGTGAGGACTCCTCAGGAGAAGGGGAGCCTCATGTAGTCAGTTCTGAGTTAGTAGAAGCCAACAAGTAGGCAGATGAACTGCAGGCTTCTCAGGATTCATATCCTACAGCTGGTGCAGGGCCACCAGACACCCTCCAGCCCTGATCCAGCAGGTGAAACTCAGTCACTGCCAGCCCTCCGGTATCACCCACACCCTTAGAGCACCGCAGACAAAGAATGTGTACAGAACTACAAGAGAGACAGCAAAGTGCATGCCTCCTGGCCTGACGCCAGCTGCTTGCTGATAACACAAATGAGTAGTTGCAGAACTAGTCCCAAGCAGCTGGCTGCAACCATGACCTGTAGGTGTGTGGCTATAAAATGAGTGCGGCTGTTAGGCATGGAAGCAACATATAAACTAAGCCACCAACACTGCCCTGCCTGATTCTTGGAACCTGACCTTGGACTGGATAACTCTACCTAACCTGACTTCTGGAACCCTAACCTCTGGACTGAACAACTTTGACTTTGGAAAGCCCTCTTGCCTGACATCTTTGGGGAACAGATGCTGCAACCTGAGACCAGCGGTCTGTGGATCAGTACAGTGAGGCAGGTTAGGTTGTGAGTGGGTGACTGGCCCAAGGTCACTTAGCAAGCTTCCGTGGCACAAGTGAGGATTTGAACCAGTGTCTCCTAGATCCTAATCTGGCACTTTAACCACTACACCACACTGGCTTTCTAAAAAGCATTGTTGCCTGAGATTAACAACTATAAGGCTGATTTCCCACAAGCGCTGCTCCGCGCTCATTCCTCCCTTTTGCTCCGATGGCACGTGTCAATTTCACACAAGCTGCTGCGCAGCTGCATTTCGCCCCGGAGCTTCGCGCGATTTTCCCCGCGTCCACTCAATCCTCAAAAAACAGGACTGAGTAGATGCAGGGGAAATTGTGCAAAGCTGCGGGGCGAAATGCAGTCGCGCAGCAGCTTGTGTGAAATTGACATGTGCCATCGGAGCAAAAGGGAGGAGTGAGCATGGAGCAGTGCTTGTGGGAAATCAGCCTAAAACTCTAAGACACAAGAGATTCATTCGTGCCAAAGTTTTTGCATGAAAGCACTTTTGAGGGCTCATTCATATGTGTGTTTATCACTTGATGGGGGCCATGAGAGAATGGGCCACGTCTTGTCATCTTAAGAACGAAACTGATTTCAAAACATTTATTGCACTTACCATTTTCTAAGTGATCATGCCAGTGAATAAAACCTAGCTCTTAGAAGTTACCGGTGATCAAATTTATTTTCCGATTTGCTAGGAGGAGGAAGAAGAAGAAGAGATTGGATTTATACCCCGCCCCCTTCACTTGGAGTCTCAGAACGGTTTACAAACTCCTTCCCCTCCCCACAACAGATAACCTGTAAGGTAGGTGGGGCTGAGAGAGCTCTGACAGAAACTGCTCTTTTCAAGGACAGCTCTGACAGAACTATGACTTGCCCAAGGTCATCCAGCAGCTGCAAGTGGCGGAGTGGGGAATCAAACCCGGTTCTTCTAGATTAGAGTCCGCCACTCTTAACCACTACACCAAGGCCAGGGACAGGCCTACCTAAGGGATCGCCTTTCCCCACATGTTCCCCCAAGGGCACTTCGGCCGGGGAATCTAAATCTCCTGGATGTTCCAGGCCCCAAGACCACTAAACTTGCGATGACCAGGGCTAGGGCGTTTTCGGTGGCGGCTCCTATCTGGTGGAATGAGCTCCCAGGCTCTGCGGGACCTAGTACAGTTCCGCAGGGCCTGCAAGACGGAGCTCTTTCACCAGGCTTTTGAATAGGAGCCGCCACCATCACTGTTCCACCAACGCCCTATGATTTCCGCATATTGCCATCCTGATGTGGGCATCATTGGAGGGAACGGGACGTCTTTTAGGGGACAGTAGGGCAGTGGGATATGCACTGCCGTAGTTGTCTAGCTATGTTACTGAGAACGCCATCTTGCTCTTAAAAATCTTAACATCTGGAATCGAATAGAGGAGCACCAAAATTGTTTTAGGATGTTATTTAACTGTTCGTTAATTGTCTATGTGTAATTTAACATTTTACATTGTTTTATTGTTTTATCTGGCATTATGCCCTGTTAGCCACCCTGAGCCTGCGGGGAGGGCAGGATAGAAATCTAAATAATAAATTAATAAATAAATAAATAAAGGTAAATAAGACTAAGAGCTTCCAGTTTATTTTAAACTGCCCAGCCAATCAGATCTCCAGGAGACAATCAGAAGCATTTCTGGGCAACTACCCAACCTGTCCGCATTCACTGTCTAACAATACTTGGTGCGCACCAGTTCAGGCACTTGTCCAGGAGGGCTTCTGATAGGCCCCTGGAGGTCTGATTGGCTGGGCAGATTAAAATAAGATTGTTTCAGTGGCACCTGCCCCCACGGTGTTGATTTTGTCCTTTCTCACACTTTTCCAGTATATTTGTAAAAAATTACCTCGCTTTCCCTTGCACTTGGGCTTTCTCTGTGTGCGTGGTTCCCGCAGCACCTCCTGCAGCACCCCATTTGTGGTTCACTTCACCTCCTGCGGCAACCATTTTGTGGTTGCGCTCACCATCCCGTGCCAGAATTCCAGAGGTGCCATGGGATCGAAAAGGTTGGGGACCCCTGACTTCTCCGAACTCAGCAGATCTGACCTGGAACTGAAGGGGGATGAGGACAGCGGCTTGCCAAACTGGTTGTGCACCTGTGGCCTAATACACCCCTCTTGTGGTGGAGAACGGTGACCTTTGGTAATTGAGGACTTCTAGTGCCCTGGCCCCACTGCTGGACCTCCTGATGGCACCTGGTCTTTTTGGCCACTGTGTGACAAGAGTGTTGGACTGGATGGGCCATTGGCCTGATCCAACACTGGCTTCTCTTATGCTCTTACATTCTTATGTGTGTCATAAATAATACCTATAAAATCTGATGGTTTGAAGAATCCTCCGGAAAGATGGGAGTACTCTTTGCTGGCTTGCTTTGTTTGGAAAAGAAAGTGACAATAACTGTGGCATAACACTAATGAAACTGAAGCTAGGCCTTCTTGTATGCAGGACTATAGTATTGTGCCTTTTCTCTTTTGGGGAAAAAGGCCTGAATAACAAGAGTACTCTCTTATGAAGATCCCCTACAGAGGTAATTAACAGTCCTATGAATGCAGCTGTAAATCTTAGTAAATGAATAGTACTTCATAGTCCCCTCGCTCATTTAACTGGCAAAGTTATGCACACTTTGGTAGGATGCACACAGCTTCTGCACATTGTTAAAAATAGATTTGGCACATTATGGTGATGGGATGGGAAATCTGAAGGCTATTTTTCTTACTACATTTTTGGTTCTATTATGTTTGATTCCACTCTAGAGGAAAGAATGAATTGTAATTTTTGAACAAGTACACTGTTTCCTCCTGCCTTTTCTTCTTTTATGTAGGTTGCCTGCTTTGAATCAGTCAGAAGCGCTGTGTTTTCATTTTGCATAGAAAAAGAAATATTCTTTCTAATAGAGCTGCCATTCTAATGCTAGATCACATGACTATAATTTTAAGGAAGCCAGCCATGCTTCTAGATAAAAGACAAATACAAAAAAAATGCATGCTCCATTAGCAGTTCAGAGGTCATACAGCTGAAAAAGAATGCTTTATAAAGTTTATAGATAGAGAGGTGAGGACACACAGAGCATCTTTTGAAGTAGAATGCTATTCTTATGGACAAGACTTCCTTCCTTCTGGCGTAACATCTCTCTCCCACACCCACAAAGAAGGGGCACGCGTCTGCATTCTGCCTCTGCATCCATCCTAGCTAGTTAGATTAGTTTCTAACCCTAGCTCTCACCTATACTATCTAGAATGGAGTTCCTCAAATAAAGGACTCTTATTAGTTTGAAAGTGACAAAAGGCTCTGTGTAACTTTGTATCTTCGCTACAACACACAGTACCAAGAAGCTGCTGCTGCATGTAAGCCTTGTGTACCCTGCTACGTAATAGAGATTCTTGGCCATACCATACCCGTGAATCTAACAATGATGACCTTTCCTTTTTCATTCAGGTTATCTTTCACTGCTGAGTGCATCTCTATATCTAGCCATCTAGAAACATGACAGGAAACTTTCACATTAATTTAATGCTTTTTGGGTAGAGGGACCAGGCACATTTCACTGTGTAGAATCATATTTCTGAGCAGGAGGGAAAGGGCTGCTGCTCTATATGCTTCTTGTATACTTGACTGCTCTGGTCACTTGTTTAATGTAAAAATAATGACAGTTAAATCTAAGCCAGCTATTGATCGCCATCATGATGAATCTCTTCATCTGCCAGCAAAACTCAAGAAGGAGCAAGAGGGTTAGCGGAACAAGAGAAATCAACCATTTGTTAAAATTGAACAAGCAAAACAGGTTTTCCCCAGGAAAACCATGGAACATATCTGGGCACATCCAATTCCTTCTGCTTTCCTTTTAGTGCATATGTGGAGGTGGGAGAAACGAAGTCAGCACCTTATAGCATGTCTTCAGAACACTTTCATGCACTATTGCTTTAACTCTGAAAGGAGGAAGCAAGTCTGCATTGGCAGAATATGAAGATTTGCACCAAGACCATGATGGATAACAAAGTACAAAACAAAAGACACATGGTGAGGAGAGCTGCTACAGGTACAATGGTGCTTTTCTGAAAGGCACATGGTTAGAAGGGATTATTTTGGAGCTAAACGTGGCAAAATTTCTTGGACCTTTACAATGCTTTTGAGCAGCTCAAGTCTTCAACTAAGTTATAGTCCAGGGGCACTTTTAAGACCAGTAAAGTTTAATTCTGGGTATAAGCTTTTGTGTGCATGCTCACCTCTTCAGATACATGTGTATATGTATGCATCTGAAGAGGTGTGCATGCACATGAAAGCTTATACCCAAAATTAAACTTTCTTGGGTCTTGAAGGTACCCCTGGACTCAAACTTTGTTCTATTGCTTCCAGACCAACATGGCTACCCACCTGAATCTATCTTCATGGAAGTCTTGAACTGTTAGATATCAAGCAGGACTGGTTGTCTTCTGTCATTCGGGACAAAACTCAGCAACATTTCGAAATATCATAAAAGTGCTCAGAATTCAACACTTTTTAAAAGGTAGGCCTTTTGCCCTCACGGCTGCTACTGTAGGCTTGAAAGTGCATGGGTGGGCCATGCTAGAGCTTCACTGGTCATGGCATCTATGCGACTGAACAGAATACTGAAAATCTCAGTTCTCTCTTCAGAATCCCTAGCAGTGCCGTCCTAAGCAGTGTTACACCCTTTTCCGTCCTTTTTTAAAATTTTATAGTTAACTCTCTTAAAGAGGAGATAATTTTATTGCTTTAAACTTTTCAGAAAAAAGGAGGGTATATAGCGGGATTAAGAAAAGTGGTGAGTGGTATCTTAATTAGTAAGTTAGTCTTTTATTAGTAACGGTAAATTCTTCGGCTTCTTCTATGTTTGACTGATCGTCCTTCATCTTGACGTGTAAATAACAAATTTTTTAGTAGTGTTACTAGTGTCCTTTTGGGTTAATATAGTCCTTTAATGCGCTCTCCGAACAAATCCTCAAGTCTTGGGGTTTCTTACTTTTACATCTCTCAGGTTATAAGATGGACCTTTTGCTGCTCCGTTTTCTTCCGGTTTCTTGTCCTCCCTCTCCAAGCCGCTGTCTTCTTTTCCGCTAAGTACCTCCCATTTTGCGAGTTCTGCTTCTTCCTCTGAACTGGCATGCCTCTTCAAGAAATCTTGAGCTTTGAAAATAGAGTCAATTTTCTCTCTCTTCTCTTCAAATCTGAAGATACGGTAAGTCCTTCTGGAATCAACCATCTATAATTGATTTGATGATTTTGCAAGAATGTGGTCAGTCCTTTATAAGCTTTGCACTTCATACGGATTTCAAATGGAACATCTTTCAAAATTCTTATAGATTGCTCTCCAATCTTCAGAGGCGTTGCAGATGTCGCTCTCAAAATTTGATCTCTAGTACGCTGCTTAGTAAACTTGACTACCACTTCTGCTGGCAGGTTATTTTTCTTTGTAAAGTTGGAGTAGGCTCTGTAAGCCAAATCCATCTCTTCGCTTATTTTATCTGCTTCCCTGCCAGTCAATGGTGCCAAAGCACTCGCCAAAATACTTCTGAGATCTTATTTTTCCACCTCTTTTATGCCTTGAAATTGGAGAGTTAAATTAGATTTTTCCATTTGTAACATCAGTAATTTATTGTCTTGTATTTCTTGATGTTTTTCCATTTTATTGACCTTCTTCTTGATTTTTTGTGTGTCCTCCGTTGATACCAGACACTTCTGTGCAATTTCCTCCATCTTCTTAGCTGTATCAGTCAATTGTTTCTGTTGGTTGCTAAGGGCACTTTACAAGCTTAACCACGTTTGGTTGATTTTCTGCATTTGGTCCAGTAGAGGGCGAAGCATCTTGCTTTCTTGTTGATTGACAGCCTGCTCTCCGAGGCAGGCACTAGAACCGGAAGTTCCTATCAGCTTCTTCGTCTGCTTGTCTGAAAATCTCTTTTGCCCCGACATCTTTGTTTTATTGTTTACTTTTAAAAAGTTCGTGCCGCGCAGCTTGGGAATCACTGCCTTCAGTTCGTTTTTAAAAATCTCCCAAAAGGTAACTTTCGTTTTTCAATTTTTCGCCCTCCCCCTCTTCTCTCGATTAAAACAGTCTCTTTCTATTAGGGGGGGGTACTCCACCCTCCGCCCAAGCGCTTATTCAATCAGGGGGGTGCGCTTAAAACTTTTTCTTTTTCGACCGTCAACTCACAGTTTGTAGCCGATCATCTTCTCTCGTTTGTACTTCATCGCTTTACCACTCCGATGGTCCGGTGGCGTTGCTAGGTCCCCATTCGGGGCACAGTGCGGTGGGGCCGTCGGGGCAAGGGGAAAGCCTCAATTTCCCGACCTTCAGGTCGGTAAAGAGGCTACTCCCCGGTGCGCCCCCTGGTTCGGAGCCTTTACCTAAGGCTCCTTAGGGTCTCCACTTGTGCGGATTCCCCCCCAAGCCGCGTGTGGGCTGATCGCCTCCAGGAGCACCCCGAGAGAGCGATCGCCATTCACGCCGCCATGGCCAGAACCACCCTTTTCCGTCCTTTGAAGTCAGTGGGCTTGGTGGCAGAAAGCACCATCAAGCTGCAGTTGAATTATGGCAACCTGGTAAGGTTTTCAAGGCAAAAGATGAGATTCAGAGGTGGTTTGCCATCTCCTGCCTCTGCATAGCAGCCCAGAACTTCCTTGGTGGTCTCTCATCCAAGTACTAACCAGGGTCAACACTGATTAATTTCTGAGATTTAATGAGATTGAGCTAGCCTGGGCAATCCAGGTCTGGGCCAATGGGCTCAGAAAGGTGTAAGTCTCTTTAGAATTACACTGTAGGGCTCATGCTGGTAAGAAAATGGTTGAATGTGAATTTAGTATGGCCTGATATGCCAGAAGACAGCACAGCCTACTGCAGCTTTTTCAAAAAAATCCATAACTACTAAATCTTTTTAAAGTATGTTTCATTAATTTTTCTGACCTCTATCCCTGGCATCCATGAAAGGTTGCCAGGTCCAATTTTTTTCCCCAGCAGGGAACTTTGGGGGGTGTTCCCGGAGGGGACGGGGTATCCCCAACATTATGATGTCACCTTGGGGACATCCTGCTCCAAGCCCCGCCCCCTCAAAAAAATCACTGGCAGCCACCCCTTTCTCAAACCTCCTGCAAGATTTAAAGGGCCCGCTGACCAGGTGGAGGGCCCTTTAAATATTGCAAGAGGGGAAGGAGAGGGACGGCCACTGCCAGCGCACCTGAACTCTGAGCGGAAATGCTGTTTGGAGACCGGGCACATGGGGCCAGTCTCCGCCAGCTGGAAGCGCTTAAAGGGTCCCTGGAAGCACTTAAAGCGCTTAAAGGGTTCCAGCCAGCGGGGCACCTGCAGCTGCTCCTCTCCCTCCCCTCTGCAAAATTTAAAGAAAGAATGGAGGGGTGGCTGTGGGTGTTTGGGCTTGGGGGCGGGGCTTCCCCCACTGGCCAGCTGGCCGGTGGGTGGGTTGAAGCCCCAAAAAGCGGGTAAACCCCACCAGTCCAGGGGGTCTGGCAGCCCTAATGCCTTTAGAGTACTACAAGCACTAACATATACAAACACACAGCAGAGAGAGAAGCAACAAGAGGCAGGGTAAACTGCAAGAGAAAACATTCAAGAAAGCCTGAAAACTTGGGAATGCACCACAGCTCCCCCTAGGGTACAACTGGACTAAACTACTATTTCAGCCATATTTGCATTGACTAGGCTTTTAGCAGGTGGTTGCTTCTCCCACAGGAGGCGCCCACTTCACGCTTCTTCCATTCCACAATATGCATCTTGCTCTGGTGGACTTTCAACCAATGAAAGGGAGACAAAAGGGAAAGGGAGATACATTTGTATTCTGCAGTGGGAAAAGCAGCAGTGCTATGTAGGCCAGATTGAGCCTGAGGGAAGCCAGCTGCCAACCACCATCACTGACCCCAAATTTGTTCCCTGGAGCAAGTCAGCAAATGAAGATCGATAGAGCCTCCTCCTTAATTCCAGAGATGTTTGGCTCTCTATGCAGCTATTATAAATTCAATAAAGTACAAGCCAAAGATAATTTGTTGTGTTTTCAAAACCAAAATAGGTCTAACTCAATTGACTTTCTAAAGAGCAGTGCTGTATGAGGACAAACTTTAAAACACAGAGACACACACAGAGACACATTAAAGCAGATAGTTCACTGTCAGGCCTTCTCTTCTCCAAAACAAAAACACCACAACTGCAGTAAGGAGCAAATGCACCCAAGTGGTTGTCGTCCTTCGAGCAGCACACTTGAGAATTCATGCTGCATTTCCATCAAAATACATTTAAGCAGGGCAATAAGCATTCAAAGTGGCCACAGGCGCCTGATCGGTAACAAGAAAACATAAGTAGCCCTTAAGGGTTTCAACATGTACTTCCACCTGAACGTAAACATCTGTGCACATCAAGTCCTGTACATATAAGAAAAGTGCATTTAAAAGATACAAATTAGAGATGACATATTCTGTTCAAACAGCTTCACTTGGTGTTTAGTGTATGTAAGGGTAATTCCTGGCCTAATGAAGTTATGGATAAAAGACTATTCTGTTGTTTCTGAAGTGAGGAGTGATTGTGTGTGAGAGAGAAAGAGAGAATGCACACACATGCACATGAGGCTAAATGGGAAGAGTTACAGAAACGTGATGCTACAAGACCATGTGTGTGTGTTTAGGGCCATCAAGTCACTTTCAACTTATGAAGACCCTATGAATTAATGGCCTCCAAAATGCCCTATCATTAGCAGCCTCACTCAGGTCTTGCAAATTGAGGGCCATGGCTTTCTTGATTGAATCTGTCCATCTCATGTAGGGTCTTCCTCTTTTCCTGTGGCCTTCAACTTTTCCTGGCATTATTGTCTTTCCTAACACTCTTGTCTTCTCACAATGTGACTGAAGTACCATGGCCTCAAGTTTAGTCATTTTGGCTTCTAGGGAGAATTCAAGCTTGATTTGATCTAGAACCCATTTATTTGTCTTTTTGGCGGTCCACAGTATCTGTAAAACTCTCCTCCAACACATTTTCCAAATGAATCAATTTTCTTCCTGTCAGCTTTCCTCAGCTTCCAACAAGACCGTAGTCAGAGTATTTTCAAAAGACTCTTTTCTTCTCCATGTATGACACAGCTTTGCCTTTTCAGAGTGGAAAATTCGGTTGCTCGTTACGAGAACTGTTTTGAGAGTTTGTAACATGAGCAGACAGCTGGTGCACTGAAAACACAGAGTCCAGAGTGTATCATCTCGGCGGCTGCCACAATTTTTGCCTGTGTTTAATACCTGCCTGACAGAAGGTTTGCCTCATTCGCCAGCTCTCAGAAGCCAAAAACATATCTCCATTTTACATCTCCTTCTAGAGTCTCTGAAGCATGCCATCTGCAGTGCTATTCCTTTCAATTACTGTCAATTATGGTGTCACCTAAACTGGTAATCTTAATGCCACACCCGGATCTCAAATTAGTGTGCCCAGAGTGTCTTTTTGTCAACTTCTGTCTCTAGCTCACAGCAGGGAGTAAGGGATTAATTAGAATGGTCCACCCCCGGAGAAGGATGGGTCGAAGTGGTTTTTCTGACTGCATTGGGGAGGTTTTTCAACTGGTATAGTGGATGGCTGCACTGCAGAGCTAGTTAGCCTTGAGAAATGGGAGGCCACACAGGCAACAGACACAATTGTTTCTAAATACTCTCTCACACGCACAGTCAGGGATATCAGTCTTCATCCTTCCAAGAACAAGGAATATGGTAGCAGAGGTGGGAGCT
This sequence comes from Gekko japonicus, assembly GCF_001447785.1. NCBI lineage: Eukaryota > Metazoa > Chordata > Lepidosauria > Squamata > Gekkonidae > Gekko > Gekko japonicus. The sequence continues at coordinate 105,310 of NW_015160337.1, forward strand.
AGAGAAACAGTGGAACTGAAGGCAACCAAGTGATGGTGAGACCTGCTCTATGGTGGTCATGGTGGCAAATAAACTACTTTGCTGCCACCATTGCATCTCCATGATGTCATCCAGTGATGCTATTCTGATTTATCAGAAGGTTATTACATCTAGGCCCTGGGAACTATAGTGGACGACATCTCAAAGTATACTGTGACTAATTTGCAAAACATTGCAGATCAAATCACTTGCAGCCAGTTGGGCCTAGACTCTCCATTACCCACACACCTCTTGAATATTCTTGAGATTTCCAATGGTCAGGTTTCTATTAATACCTTTTAATTTCGTGCACCCTAAGGAAGTAAACAGAATAATTGCAGTTCTGAGACCAACCACGTATTTACAGGTTCCCTGCCCCTCCTGGCAAATAAAACCTTCCAGGAGTAGGTTTTCTCAACTGATACATCGCTGATACCCGGATCAGTACCTCTGGCTTTAAAGGAAGCTATGGTGGTAAGGTCTCTTAATAAAACAAATAAGCGCTGGATGCATTGTACCTAAATAAATACAGGCTTGTGTCTAACTTGTGATTCTGGAGACACTAGTGGCTTCCAAACTTCAAATATTAAACATAGGAACACATGAAGCTGCCATTTACTGAATCAGACCAATGGTCCATCCAAGTCAGTATCGTCTACTCAGACTGGCAGACTACTGGGAATGTTTCCAAATAAGGAAATGAAGAGAGGTATTCAGGCAGGGAATATTTGGAGGAACTCAGATAATTCATTAAATGGGGATTTTGGCAGGCCATTTACTGGGACTGTGTGACTCAGAGGTTCTTAACCTTCACTCAAGTATTGCCCAACAAGGAAGCAATATTACCATCAAATGCCTCTCCTAGCCACAAGTAAAAAATTAAGACATAAATACAGCACTCCAGACAGAGGAACGTTATCATTATATATCTAATTTTGAACCTGGCCTTCCAAAGAATTAGTGCAGATAAAGTTAGGGGGCATTTCTCTGCAGAGCTGAGGCACACACACACACACACACACACCCCAGGGTTGCAGAAATATTAAAACAAGGGGAAAAATAAAATTTAACTTTATAATGTAATGACAGATCTCTTGAGATGCTATGGTATATTGGGGCTTTTAAAACCCCAAAATAATGGAAGCAGCATCTGTAGCTATATCTGTAGACTATATTTGTTGGGAGAGTTCTAGGCAACAACAATCCGAGGAATGTTTTCTCTAAGCTGAGTTATTGTGAGCTAGCTCACAGTTTTTTAGCCTCCGGCTCACACATTTTTGTCTTATCTCAGGAAGGATGGCTCCAGAGCAAACTAATTTATGTCGTAGCTAAAATTGCTCACTCACAACTTTAATGCCAGTAGCTCACAAAGTAGAATTTTTGATCACAAGACTCCACAGCTTAGAGGGAGCATAGCTTCCAAGCAGTGGAGCAGGGAGGATTTGGAGGCCAAAAATTGCCCTGGAAAGAGCCTTTACCCTGGTCCATTCCCAACAGCAGCCATTAGTTATCACAATTACCACAAAACTTGTACAACTTGGCCAGGCCTGGCAGCAACCACCACATAACTTACCCAGGCAACTTGCCACCACATTGCTTGAGCTACCTGGCCACCAAGAGACTCAGCCACATGACTACCGGGGGCCTGGCAATGGCTACCACACAACTTACCAATGCAATGCATTACCCCACAACTTGACCAGGTCTGGTGGTGACTACCAAGCAACTTGCCCACTTCTACATGGCTTTTGCAATGTGGCAAGTCTTTCCCCAGGGAAAACTGGAGAAGTTGATAAAGGTATGTAGGTTAGAGAGAAGGAAGCAGGAAAATGGGAGAGGATATGGGGGCTTCCAGGTGGAAGGAGAGAAGAAATAGTGTAGGGAGGGAAATACAGGGGAGAAATGTGATGCCTCCCGCAAATTTTTACAGGTCCCCTTGTATATGTATGATACATGCATATGATGTCAGATCTCTGGCAAACATTCAGTGAAATGCATGTGCCTGATGGCCATCAGTGAGCCCTGCTAGCTTTGGTTTCTGTTTGTGGTACACCATTTTTAGCGCCTGAGGGAGAAATCTAAGACTTGAGGGTTTAGTCTCAGGGCGGGCAGAGCTCTCTAACTCCCCTCTACTGGCTGTCAGAAGGTGCTGCAAGTGGGAGAAAGGGGCTACCTAAAATCTTAATATCCCAAATACCCCCAAAACTCCTGAAGGTCCTTGAGATTTTTAGGTTGCCCATGTGGGGAGCTGTATAGGCCCCTTAAGAATTACTGGTCTAACATGTTTATGGAAAACACTTACATTTCCATAGCCCCTGGCAGAATATTGATCCGACAGGAAGGTTTTTTAAAGTTCACTGATTGATCACTTGAGACATCCTGATGGATGGTTTGTTAGCCAGATACAGGACGAGGCTCTACTTCTCTCTGGGGCAGTCTCCCCCCGGCCCCAAGTGAGCATGATGAGATTAGACTGGTCTGTTGAAGTAATAATGGACAGAAACTTGTTTACTTGCACTTCTGGCTGAAAGAAGCAGGTGCCGTGTCTTAAGATGGATGGACTGGCAAGACGAAATGGAAGCCCGATGGCAACAATGGCCTTTAAATTGGAATATTGTCTTGATGGAGGAAAGAAACCTGCCTTCCGATTACCTAGTGATCTCATGGCAGGCATGAAATTCAAACCAGGGAAACTAGACATGAGATTCAAAACATGGAAACCTGCATTTCAGCCTCAACCACTCTGTTACGACAGCTCCCTTCAACTCTATGAGAACACTTTACAAGATTAAATTGATCAACAGTGTCTCTTCTGTATAGCTAGTAGCTGAAGCACACAAAATTACCACCACCATCATCATCCATCTCAGACCTCCCACACAATCATTCCTTTGAAACACCTTCTGATTGCGGAGTCTCTTCCTTTGAATTGGACCAAGCTTGCGGCTAAGGACAATGCCTTTGATTTGATCCTTTTTACTGGGTGGGGGGGACATTCCCCATTATCATTCAAACCCCTTCTAACATGCTTCCCTTTGGTTTATTGGAGGAGCTGTTATATTTCCTCAAGTTGTTTTATTTTTGCTTCATGAGATTGGGCCTAATTTATCTCTTTCAAAGGGAAACCACTTGTATGACATCATGAGATGAACAGCTGGAAAAGGGGCTGCAGCTGCACTCTCGAAAACACTCCAGTAATCATACCTTCATGATAACAAGGATGCCTGGAAGTGGAAAGAACATCATACCACATTCAGTGCACTTCTAGCTATTGGAGTTGACCGCATATGGGGCAGAAAAGATCTGTAAACGCCTAGGTGCCAGGACTAGATTTTGTAACTGTAAGCTAAGAAAGCTTTTACAGTGCCATCCTAAGCAGCGTTAACACCCATCTGAAGCCCACTGAAGTCACAGGACTTAGAAGGCTATGACTCTGCTTAAAGATGGCACAGTTAAATTCTTAGGGGGCAGCATCAAATTATTAACAGAATCTGTACCCGGTTGATTCAATGATTTGCAAAGAACAATTCCATTTATGGATGTGTTTGAAAATGCACATCCATAAAAGTCTCATCATTTATCTTACAGCAGTTTATATATGTCTTCTGACAGCATGTTCCATTACAATTGTTTATCAGTTTCTATACCACTGTAACAGTCATGGTTTCTCCCAAAGAATCCTGGGTATTGTGGTTTGATGCGCTAAGAATTCACTATTAAAGATCCCTCTCATAGAACCACCTACAGTTTCCAGGGGAAAGAATGGCTTTCATTGGAGTTTGGGCCCATAGCACAGATATGCCCTCTGGTTCCTAGATTCTTATTTGCAGATATTATTTCTTTACTGCTAACATTGGGTGCTTTCACACACTAAATAATCCACTTTAAATGCACTTTGCAACTGGATTTTACTGTGTGAAATGGCAAAATCAACTTGCAAATGGTTGCTGAAGCAGATTGAAACTACATTATTTAGCATGTGAGAAAGTGCCCAACTTGTTGGGGGATGCACTTTTGGGGGCAGAATGCATACAAAAGTGGCTGTACAACTTTTACCTCTTATGACACTGGCCTCTTCCGCACTGTCATTTTCCTCACTCGTTTGTCCCTATTGCTTCAGGGTCTGTCCCACCCCCACACCGAATGTGTTTTGCTCTCTCTAGTAGTCCCAGAGGGAGCAAAACACATGTGGAAAGGGGGGGACACCTGCACATTAGTAAACAGTGTCTCTAAAGTAGAGTCACTTACCACTTGAAGTTTTCTTTCTGCAAACAGAAGAGACCTGAGATCTTCTAAGTTTGTCACTGGGGTACTTTGTTACTCCAGCTTCAAACCATATTGAAGTACAAACATACCCCATGAAGTTTTTGTTTCAGAAAGCACTGATCCAGGGAAGCATTTTTAAGACCTTCCGCCTGATCACCCCTCCTCCTGGTCACATGGAGATCGCAGCACAGTTGATCCATTTTTAAGACCTTTCGCCTGATCACACACACCCCCTCCTGGTCACATGGAGATCGCAGCACAGAGAGATCTTACCTTTTGGGTCGCAAAATACCCCAGGCATAAAATAACATTAATAATTAATGTTAGATTTTTCTGCCCCATAGGACCGTGTGTTTCCAGGCTTTGGGTACTGCAAAACACAATGCCTTCTACCACCAAAGAAGAGAGTTGTTTTGTGAGGGTCAGGACATTTTTCTGCTCCCAAGATATATATTGGAATTTGGCTTGGGTAGACATAAATATACCCATAATACAATTTGTGAAGTTTATTTGTCCAGAGCATGTTAGCAGTGTGAAGTCAAAAATGCAGGTGCAGCCTGAATAAGAACATTGGATCTGAACATCTGCTTTGGTTCATAATTCACACTGGTGAGTTGCTGGTAAGGAATTAATGGGATTTCAGAAGGCAGAACACTAGGGATCGCTTTGCATTGAACACAATGCTTTTCAGTTGGCCATGCAATACTGAAGGCCTCATCTTAGGTGCCCTTGCATCTTATTGCTGGTGCTGTTTCTTTTGCACTGTCTCTGCTCTTTCTTGAGTAATGTGGTCCATTTCCAGTAACAGGAGCACACTGAATAGCCCAACGTAGCCTGGGCACATCAGAGTTTTGAAGCTAAACAGGGTCAGCCTTACTTGGATAGGAGACCATCAAGGCAGACAGGGGTTGCTATGCAGAGGAAGGCCACTTCTGCTCATATCTTGCTTGGAACGCTCTTTGGATGCGATTGCCATGGGTCAGTTGTGACTCGACGGCACATTCTAATAACAACAACAATAAATGTTTTTAATTGTATTGTTTAATTATGACTGCCAACTGTCATGAGGGTCTCATTGGTAGATGGAAAAGTGGGAATGAAAATCTTTAAATAAAATTTAAAAAATATGTTGCTTGGGCATCTCATAGGGGACAATCTCCTCAGATTCCCTTTCCACTCACCCAGACTCCTTTAGTCCTCCTGAACCAATGGGAAGCAAAGCAGCTCTGATGTCCTTTTGAGTGCTTTGCTCCCTGCTTTTGCCACCTTCCTTCAGCTGCTACCCAGATCCCCTGAAGACCTGCTTACCACAGCAAGTGAGGGAAGACAACAGGGCCATAAACAAACAGTCAGGAGGAGTTACTGTTGTTTGGTCTCCTGCTGCCTCATGGGATTTATACGGTGATGTCTAGAGAGTACAGTAACAGAGGACAGCTCTAAGTCTTCCAATGGCATGAATATGATTGAGTCATAGAGGTGGAAGAAGCCTTAGGCCATCTAATCTCCCTGTCTGTTGTAGGAAATACAAAGCTAGAGCATCCTCTACAGATCCTATCCACAAAATGGCTACCCCAAGGATCCCCAACCTTTTTTAGCTTGCAGGAACCTTTGGAATTCTGACACAGGGTGGTGGGCGCAACTGCAAAATGGCTGCTCCAGCAGGCAACGATATCATAAATGTCCACCTCAGGAGGTGGAGCGATATACAAACTCTTGCACACAGAAAGTCCAAGGGAAGAAGAGGGGTAATTTAAAATTATACACTGGGAAAGTGGAATGAGAGAGAATAAAACCAACACTGTGGTTGCAGCTGCTGCTGAAGCAATGTTATTTCAAATCTGCAAAGCCAATCAGGTCTCCAGTGGCCAATCAGAAGCTCCACCCACTTTCTAAAAACACTTGAGGAGTGCCAAAAAAAAGGTGTCAGCAGGCACCATGGTGCTGACAGGCACCAGCCTGGGGACCTCAGGGCTACACTGTCAAACTGCTCTTCATGTAGGGTTGCCAGGTCGCACTTGGCCACCAATGAGGAATGGGGGGAAGGGTTGCCAGATCCAGATTTGGGGATGGAGTTTGGGGAGGACAGGGACCTCAGTGGGGTACAACGCCATGGAGTCCACACTCCAAAGCATCCATTTTCTCTAGAGGAACTGAGCTCTGTAGTCTGGAGTGGAGCAGTAACTCCATGGGATCCTCAGGTCCCACCTGGAGGCTGGTATCCCTATCTTACTGTGAGGAAGTTTCTCCTAATGTAAAACTCGGAGATATGGGAGTGGCCCAAAGATTATTTGGCTGCGTGCTTCTCATGCTAATTAGGCACTAAACTGACTTAACTGTATCTCATCTTGTATTTCTGCTTGCACAAGACAAAGCGCGAGGGCTATCCCAGCATACACACACACATACCTCCCTCAATCCAATTACATCACACCCCAAAACTGGACTGCATTGGACTAATCAAATTGGACTAATCAAATAACCTTTGGCCCTTTTGATTTTTGTACACAACAGTGCTGATCCAGAATTTTAAAATGAGCACTTGATATAAACGTTGCTCTGGCACAATGTCCTGAGCAAACAGAACTGAATAAAGTAAAACCTCTCTGTCACTATCTCATGGCTGGATCCAACTCACTTGAATGGATGTGAGCTGGCTACTACTGCCTAAAAGAAACTGCAGGCCGAGCTTTCATTAAAGTAGGATACATGTACATAGTCTTCTCTATTTTAAAACATCCAGGAGGTAAAATAAGTGAAGTCTGCCCAGTGTGGGAAAATATTAAAAACTGAGAATTCATACTGGATGAAAAGCCAAGACTCCTGTTTTTATTGAAGATTCCATTAAAATGGATAGTGATAATATTCGGCAAATAAACACTAGAGCTCAGAGTATTAGAGGGCAGAAAAATATTATTTTCTGAATGACAAATAGTGTAAAATACCACACCATATTACTTTGGGGACACAGTGGGCCAAGCCGTACCAGCTGTTTAGTAGTGATATAGATTTTCAATTGTTAATTAAAAACTTTTTTTTTTTAAAGCAAAAATAATTAAGTCCCATGACAGGATCACTGGGAAAGGTATGGAGGAAGACTTAACTTCTGTCTCCATGATTATTTTCAGGGGATTTTAAATTAAATGTACACAGTAACGGTCAGTTATATATGAGCAGAGTTCCCTTTGCAGCTTTAATTAAATGTCAGCGAGTTTAGACTAATCTCCTTCTTCCAAACCTCTAAAAAGGGCTTCAGTCTTCCAGAAGGAAGGAAGAAAATCTCAACCGAGTAAACACACATATAGATCTCTATAATGTTGCATTTTGGGTGCTTGCTGGAGATACTATACAGAGAAATACACTATATATTTGGATGAGCGGGTAGGTGGCACGATATAGCTGAATTTCATCAAATCTCAGAATATAAGGAGGGGTCAGTACTTGGATGGGAAACTGCTGAGGAAGACTGTGCAGAGGAAGACAATGGGAAACCACCTCTGCTTCTCAATTGCCTTGAAATCCCTTGCTGAGGTCACCATAATTTGGTTGTGACTTGACGGCACTTATGTACATACGTATTGCCATGGGTCAGTCAGGGCTCAGCCAGGAATCCTCAGGAGAAGATAAACCATGTGTAGCCAGCTCCGAGTTAGCAGAAGCCAGCAAGCAAGAAGACAAACTGCAGGACCAGTGTTCCCTCTAAGATGAGTTAGTGTGAACTAGCTCACAGTTTTTTAGCCTGCAGTACACACATTTTTGTTGTAGCTCAGGAAGGATGGCTCCAGAGCAAAATAATTTATGCAGTAGTCAAATTGCTCGCTCACAACTTTAATGCCAGTAGCTCACAAAGTAGAATCCACAGCTTAGAGGGAGCATCGGTCAGGACTCCCAGCCAACGGCTGGTACAGAGCCACCGAAGGTCTCCAGCCCTGAGTCAACAGGTGAAACTAAGTTAATTGTTCCCAGTCTGCCAGTATCATTTAGACCTTTTGAGGGCCGCAGACAGAGGCTACGAGCAGAACTACAGGCTCAGACCTTTTGAGGGCCGCAGATAGAGGCTACAAGCAGAACCACAGGAAGAGATGACAAAGTGCTCGCTTCCTGGCCCAACGCCAGCTGCTTGAGTAATTGCAGAATTACTCTCAAGCAGCTGGCTGCAAGTTTGACCGTTAGGGACATGCTGAACTGCTCATGTGTGCGCATGCGCAGTTCAGCGGGGAGCCTGGATTGATCTGGACAACGGGCGCGGCGGCGATCCCACAGCCGCGCTTGCAGCAGTGCTTCAGGTAAGTCCTCCCCTTAAGCCCGGTAAGGACATGAGCTTGTCCTTTGGCTCTTGACTGGAGGGACACAAAAGGACTGGTGGCAGCACTATCTTGGTAAAGGTATACAAGCACCTTTAACCCCCTGCCCTTTGTAATTATAGCTAGTCAGCCTCTTGGCGAAGAGAATCTCCAGCCCGGGTTGGGCCACAGGGAGGCTCTCTTCACAAACTCTCAGTGACTTTTCTGCTGTCTTTCTGCCACCTTCCCTTTGCTGGAGTGTCACCATCTCCAAGTTCCAATGGGAATCTCATTCCAAGTCACAGAAGGTTGGCTCCCCCCACACCACACACACACACACTGCAGGCCTTCACCTCTCACTCAGGCCTGTCCCTGGCCTGTCTGCACTGCTGGAGCAACATTTTGCAGGCAAGGTGTGCCGCAGTGAGAGGGAGAAAGAGGGAAAGTTCTGCTCCAGTTGTGGCTCACTGAAACCAACTCAGAAGAATTCCCAAGTACAGGACAAGTGTGCTGGTCCATTGACATTTTCCAAAAACAAGAGTCAGATAATACTTTTTCCTTAGGACCAAATGAAACATTTCAGAACAGTCAGTACAGACTTTTGGATTTCTCAGAACTCTCCATCAGAAGGAGATGTTTCATTGCATGATGGGAAATTCTGCTGTTTGTAGCCTTTTGGAAATGGAGGTCACAAAGTAATTTAATGAGATTACATAGGGTTGGTGCCAAACAGATTTTCAGATGTGTTGTTTTTCTCTTGACTGATCTGCAGTTTGTTGTTGCTTTGTCAGCCAGTCTGGATTCTAAGGAGATAAGTCAGAGTATAAATATTTTAAATATAAAATCTATAAATAAATACTAGGACAGGGAGAGTAGTCATTTTTAAAAAATTCTCCACCCAAATATTTTCTGATGCTCTTGGAAATCTGTTTTGAACTCCACTGTTGTATAATCTAATTAAATGTGCAACACTTCATCTCACATTTTTCATTCCTGATTTGTTTGTTTCTTTTACATAATTTGACATGGCTTATATGTTATACAGCATTTGTGTACCATTTTGATGCACACAAAAAAATCCCCCACAACAAAATATGTCAGATTAAATGGGAGGAAATTCAGCACCATAAAACAGAAAATGTTGCAAAAGTATACATGGATGTAATTCATGTCGCACAATTGCACTCATATCACACGCTAGCAAGGTCATGCTCAAGATCCTACAAGCTAGGCTTCAACAGTACGTGGATAGAGAACTGCCAGGGGTTCGAAGAGGTAGAGGAACTAGAGATCAAATTTCCAACATTCGCTGGATTATGGAGAAAGCAAGAGAGTACCAGAAAAACATCTACTTCTGCTTCATTGACTATGCTAAAGCCTTTGACTGTGTGGATCACAACAAACTATGGCAGGTCTTTAAAGAGATGGGAGTACCAGACCACCTCACATGTCTCTTGAGAAACCTGTATAAGGGTCAAGAAGTGACAGTAAGAACCGGATATGGAACAACTGATTGGTTTAGCATAGGAAAAGGAGTACGACAAGGATGTATATTGTCACCTTATTTAATATATATGCAGAGTACATCATGCGAAATGCTGGCCTGGATGAATCACAAGTCACTCCTTGGCAAATAGAAGGGGAAGTCGTGGAAGTAGTGACAGACTTCACGTTCCTGGGATCCCATATCACTGCATATGGTGACTGCAACCATGAAATTAAAAGATGCCTGCTCCTTGGGAGGAAAGTGATGGCAAACCTAGACAGCATAATAAAAAGTAGAGACATCACCCTGCCAACAAAAATCTGTATGGTCAATGCAATGGTATTCCCAGTAGTACTGTATGGCTGCAATGGACTATAAGGAAGGCCAAGCACCTAAGAATAGATTCTTTTGAATTATGGTGCTGGAGAAGACTCTTGAGAGTCCCCTGGACTGCAAGAAGATCAAATCAGTCAATCCTAAAAGAAATCAACCCTGACTGTTCCCTGGAAGGCCAGATAATGAAAGTGAAGCTCAAATACTTTGGCCACCAAATGAGAAGGGAGCACTCACTGGAGAAGACCCTGATGCTGGGAAAGACTGAAGGTCAAAGAAGACGGGGGCAGCAAAGGATGAGATGGTTAGACAGTGCCATCGATGCAACGAACATGAAATTGAGCCGACTTCAGAGGATGGCGGAAGACAGGAGGGCCTGGCGGGAGCTGGTCCATGGGGTCGCGAAGAGTCGGACTCGACTGTGCGACTGAACAACAACAAATTCCCTTGAGGGAGAAGTGAAAATGAAACAGAGATCTTTGAGTTGAAATATTCGGGCTGTGAAATCCCGTGACATTGTTAATCATGAAACACATTGCGTGTGTTAGACATTTCAAGGAAAAGAGGCAGAACAGCCATAAAATGTCTTTCTCTCACTCTCTTTTTGCTGTCAAGTCACAGATGATTTATGCCCATCCCATAGGGTTTTCAAGGCAAGAGATATTAAGATATGTTTTGCCATTGCCTGCCTCTGCGCCAGGACCCTGGAATTTCTTGGTGGTCTCCCGTCTGAATCCTAGCAGGGCCAACCCTGCTCAGCTTCCTAGATCTGATGAGATCAGGCTAGCTTGGGCTTTCCAGCTCAGGGCTAAATGTGTCTTATAGTATCTAACTAGCTTGGCCCTGAATCATCACAAAGTCATCATTCAGCACTGGGGAAGATGGATGGTTCATATATCATTAAACTACATTTGAACTTTGATAAATCTCATTCTGGGCGAAAGTAGGGGGGGTTCATGGTCAGCTGAATTAGATTTTCAGGATTTTTGAATTTCAAAGTCAGTTGCAGGAGACCTTGGAACTCAGCCTGCAAAAGCCATTCTTTGTCACCTAGTGAAAAGAAATTGGAAAACACGGTATTTATGGTCTGCAAAGGAAAAGAAAACATTGATACGCATCATGTTCCTAAGAAATTATGATCTCCATTGTCTCTGTACAAGGGCTTAAATCACTCCAGTGTTGACACCAACATCTTTTCAAATGCATGGCTGCCTTCTCTCATCAGTCAGAACTGACAATATATTTGCTATGTAATACTAACTGTGCCAGATTACATGCCTAATTCCATGGCGTACTTGAGTTGGGAGGAATTTTCTGCAATAATCTACAAACCAAAAAGGGGTTAAAAACAATCTTTTAAAAATATAGGACACTTCAATTTTATGCAGTCTCCGTTGTAAAGTTGGCATCTTGATCTCTGTGACTGAGACACCATTGGAGAATCATAGAGTTGGAAGGGACCTCCAGGGTCATCTAGTCCAACCCTCTGCACAATGCAGGAAATTCACAAATACATTCCCCCACACACACACCCAATGACCCCTGTTCCATTTGTTTAAAGTATCATAATAGTCTCTCTACTGGGCAGGGATCGGGGTTTCAGAAGGTCACACATAATAGGATTTTGGCAGAAAGACTGCAAAAAAGCCAATTTTTCAACATGAATTCTAGGTTATAGAGCAGGGACCCTCAAACCTTTTTGAGCCTGTGGACATGTTTGGAATTATGACACAGCATGCTAGATGCAGGCACAAAATGACTGCCACAAAATGGCTGCCATAAGAGGTGGAGCTTAACTTCAGTCACACAGTGATGATCATTGTGCTGTGGTGGCAAGCTGCTACCAAAACATTTTTTAAAAAATCTGTAAAGCCAAACAAATCTCCAATAGCAAATCAGCAGCCTTGCTGAGCAAAAGCCCCACCTACTTTTTAAAGACACTCGGTGGATCCAGGAAAGGTACTGGCAGGAACCATGGCAGCATGTTGGGGAACCCTGGTATAGACAGCTGAGAATGGCAATCCTCTCTCTGGTGTTGTTTAACATCTAAATACGCCCTCTCGCCCATGGTGCAGAGCTTTGGGATGGGGCGTCACCAGTACACTGATGACACCCAGTTATATCTGCTGATGAGCAGCCACCTGGCTACCACCCCACAAAATCTGGCCAAGGGGCTGGGGGCTGTAGTGGGGTGATTGAGGCACTCCCTTTCCCTCCTCCGTCCTGCTTTTTCTCTTTTTCTTTTCTTGTCAGTGCCACCTTTATTGTTGCTGTTTTGAAAATCTGAGATTGGCCACCCACTCTTAATGATGAATGGATGAATCTTTGAAGTTTGTATTTCACAATTTCCCACAAAGAAGCTGGAGTGAAACAGGCTTTAAAGCTAGCCTGTTGGAGTCATGTTTGTGAGCTTTGTTGAAGCACAGGACGGAAGATAAGTCAGCTGACAACCTCCGTGGCTTCCAGTTTTCAACAAGGCCAAATCACATCAAGGACACTGTAGTGTTGGAATACATGGAGTTCACCTGTTGAATGAATGAATATAATTGTATCAACAGTTTATACACTAGAAGACTGCTGAATTTTTGTTACATAGAAATTGAAATATTAACTGCATTACATAAATTCAATTGTTTACATAAATTGCAATTTTCGTCATACTTCATGGTGTGCATACTTTGTTTGACAACCTATCCCGTGATCGCTCTACTTTTGTAACTTCCAGATGGTGGCTGAAGATCTCCTGGGATTACAACTGATCTCTAGGCTACAGAGATGAATTTACCTGGAGAAAATGGCCACTTTGGAAGGTGGGCTCTATGGCATTATACTCCACTGAAGCCCCTCCCCTCCCTAAATCCCACCCTCCCCAGGCTCCACCCCCCGGAATCTCCTGGTAATTCCTATCCTGGCCCTGGCACCCCTGCTTGTCAATTCAGTGGGGCTTAAATAGAAATAAAGTTTGCTATATATTGCAATCCCTGTTTTCTGGGGTTCAGTTGCGGTACCACACAGGGCAAATAAGTAACAGAATCACGGAAGTTGTGGCTATACATTATTTTAAAAATTGCCAGGTTTCATTTTTGAAGGCAAGATCATAATATTTACTACAGCCTTCAAGCAAGGACCTTTTAAGGTATAATTTTTACTCACTTTTTGAAAGACAATCAAGCCTACCGAAGGAACGGTGGAGTGACATCCAAACAGTTAGCACTACAAATCTCCTACCACTTCTCAAAATAGCATGGGGTTGAGAAGGCATTGCACAAACCCTTCCCTCCTCTGCACAAAATGTTCCCCCACTCGGTGCACAGCTGCCGCTCCCAACCCAAGACCTTACGTTGACGTTCACACTCACAAATATTTATGCAGCAGCCCTTCTACAAAGACCCCCTCTCAAGTAATAAAACACACAGCACTCAGTAAATTGGTAGCTCCCAAGTCGGACACCCTGCCTGTGATAGTCTGGAAGAAGTGAGAGAATTATGCAGCTACACTTGCTGAAGTAGCTGGGAGAGAAACGGGTCAGTGAATGGACCATGCAGTAATGGGGTGAGAGGTTCTGCTTTTGTGTATTATCTTTCTGCGAAGAAGAAGAAGATGATGAAGAAGATGAAGATGATGAAAACAACAAAGACGACATAGAAGAAGACGAAGAAGACGACGACGAAGAGGAAGACGAAGAGATTGGATTTATACCCCACCCTTCACTCAGAGTCTCAAAATGGCTTATACTCTCCTTCCCTTCCTCTCCCCACAACAGATACCCTGTGAGGTAGGTGGAGCTGAGAGAGCTGCTCTTGAGAGAACTACTCCTGAGAGAACAGCTCTGAGAGAACTTGCAACTGATGATCAAGATCAATTTCCCTGTAGGAAATGGCTGCTTTGGAGGGTCAACTCTATGGCATTAAACCCCACTGAAGTCCCTCTCCTCCCCTCCCTAAACCCTCCCCTCCTCAGGCTGCACTTCCAAAATCTCCTGGTGTTTCCCAACCCAAAGCTGGCAACCCTACTCACAGACCCAAGGGATGGTCTCTCTGGTTTGAAAGCCTCTGCCATAATGATGTTAGATTAAAAGTTTAAGGGCTGTGCCGGATGTGTGTCATTTGCCTGAACACTTAGGTCCACAAGGAAACTATAATCATGTCTTCCCGTGTTATTGTTAACTTTAAAAAACCATATGCAGGATGGGTGTGTGATTTGGATCAGGGCTACAGAGCTGGTGGAGTGGGAAGTAGCCCACCCCACTACTCTGTTTCCCCAACAGAAGTCATACATTTCCCAGGGGCTGCTACCAGCCATGGTAGTATAAATCCTGCCTGGGCCTGGATGGATCTTGTCAGATCATGGAAACTAAGCAAGGCTGGGCCTGGTTAATGTTTGGATGGGAGATCAAGGAAGTCCAGGGTCACAGTGTGGAGGTAGGCAATGGTAAACCTTCCTTCCATGCCCAGGGAAATGCTGGTTGCCACTTTGGGGTCAGGAAGCAATTTTTCTCCAGGCCACTTTGGCCTGGGATCCTGGAGGGTTTTTGTCATCTTCTAGGCATAGAACAGGGCCCACTAGGGGTGTGGAAGGGAGGTATTTGTAAATTTCCTGCATTGTGTAGGGGGTTGGACTAGATGACCTTCAAGGTCCCTTCCAACTCTGTGATTCTATTCTAAACCACCTCTGAATATCTCTTGCCTTGAAAACCCTATAGATCTACATAAGTCAGCTGCAACTTGACAGCACTTTCCACCACCATCACCAGTGCAAATGCTGGTATAATAGGTACACTGCTTTTTCCCTGTTATGGCTAACAGCAGCCTGAGAGGGAAACATACGTGGGGATCCCTGATCCAAATTGGGCTCCCCTAGAGGCCCCAAGGATCTCAACCCCTGAGACTCATGGGGCAGGCATCAGTGACATCATATTGAAAAGCAGTACTAATGGAAGGACTTCCAGATACTAGGAATTGTAACATATTATATCTGTCAATGGAGCTGCGGTGGCTCAAGTGGTTAAGACGCTGAACTGCAGGCTGTGAAAGGTCAGTAGTTCAGCAGTTCGAGACCCGGGTGCCGCATGATGGAGTGAGCTCCCATCTCTAGTTCCAGCTCCTGCCAACCTAGCAGTGCGAAAGCAAGAAATTGCAAGTAGATAAATAGGTACCACTTTGGTGGGAAGGTAACAGCGTTCCGTGCGCCTTGGTGTTTAGTCATGCCGGCCACATGACCACAGAAACGTCTTCGGACAGCGCTGGCTCTTCGGCTTTGAAACGGAGATGAGCACCGCAACCCTAGAGTCGGATTCGACTGGCTTTCGAGCAAGGGAACCTTTACCTTTACCTATATCTGTCAATGCATGTAGTAGTCATCATAGTGGTTTTGAAGAGATGGCTATTCATCACATTTCAATAAGTGGAAATTAACTATGTGCTAAACATGAAATGGAGTTGATCAGTGCTAGATTATTTCCTCCCACCTCCAGTTTACAGGGGTGAGAGCCAGTTTGGTGTAGTATTTAAGAGAGGGGTGGATTCTAATCTGGGAGAACCGGGTTTGATTCCCCACTCCTCCACTTGCACCTGCTGGATGACCTTGTGCAAACCATAGTTCTGGCACTGCTGGTTTTGAAAAAGGAGCAGTTTCTGTCAGAGCTCTCTCAGCCCCACCAACCTCACAGGGTGTCTGTTGTGGGGAGGGGAAGGGAAAGGGGTTTGTAAGCCACTCTAAGACTCCTTTGGGTAGTGAAGGACGGGGTATAAATCCAATCTCTTCTTCTCTTCTTCTTCAAGAGCAATGCTATAAAATTTCATACATGCAAGAAGATGAAATAAAACATGAATGAGAAAATGAAAATGCTATGGGACAGCAACTGTTCAGCAAAACAGTCAGACCTGGAAATGTTTTTCAAATGGAAACTGGGCTGCGTTTTTCCCCCCAGAGGGGTGTGGATTCGCTCCAGTAAAATCTGAACCAAAAAGGGAAAGAAAAGGTCAGCCAAATGACATACAACACTGTGCTGCTGTCTGACGTTTTGATCCCTTCAATAATGTATACCTTTCAGGTTTCAGCTGAATTTATTTTCCGCTTAAAGGTTTGACACAGCTTATTCATTTTTAGACAATAATTTTTCCCCTGACGAAAATCCCCCCCATGAGCTCTTTACGCTCAGGCCTTCCAGATTATCCATCCATGTAATTTTCTTTCCTCCTCCTCCTCGCCTCACCTCACCACCTTCGCACCTGACTCAGACATTGATGTCTATTATTTATACGTTACATGGATTAAAAAATTGATACCTCAAATAAAGCAGTAAAGAGATACTGACACCGCAAGACATGGGTTGCCTGTAAAGAAAGAGGCTGAATTCTAAGAAGCCATTGCTTTGTCTGTATCACAAAGGATGGACAGTCATTCCAGCCCAAGTTCCAAAAAGTTTATTTCTTATTAAAGTACAGGACTCTAAATGTTTGCTGGCGTTGGTTCCTTGTTTCTTTTCATTCTGGCATTGCCAATGCATACTTAAGCCACGGTAGAGGCTGACTTTTGAATTTTTGCCTCTTTGGAACCTGAAGCTGGTTTTGGAAACAGACTAGTTTTGACTCTGTGTGTTTCTGCACAGGTGTTCTGCCCCTAGTATGGCACAGTTGAGAAGTGCAGGGTTTTTTCCTGCTTCCCACAACATCATGGTACATTCATGCACCACCCAGGGTTTCCCAGGCTTTGCTTCAAAGTTTGGGGGAAGTTCAGGGCAAAACCATGTGGAGGGCTGCCATGTGGGTGGAAGAGTTCAGATTTTCCTGGTCCTGCCCGCACAGGAGCCATTTCTCCCACAGTAGCCATTTCCTCTTCTTACTGCAGAAGTTAGCAATTTAATAGTGATGCAACCAAGAAGGGCTATGGGGCAGTCAGGAGTCAAAAGGAAGGAGTCGATCATCCATCAATGATCACATCACACTCTTGAAGAAATCGTTGCAGAGTCGGGTTCTCATCCACTCCAACAATAGACATGGCACAGGATGACAGCTTCAGGTCTGGGGGTTTGAAGGGGATGGAAGAGTGTGTTGCACCCAGGGGTCATTTCATAGAAAAAGAGCTGCAGGAGCTCATTAGCATAACTTATTAGCATATGCCACACACCCTGACATCACCGGATGTGTGCACCAGCCCCTCTGACAGGCAGAAGCACCTGGGATCCATTCTTTCCCCCCTCTCCCTTCCCTTCGCCTCCAAGTCGGGTGAAGGAAAAGGGGAGGGGGAGGATCTCAGGCACTTCTGCCTGACAGAAGTGCTGGCGTGCCCACAGCCAGCCTGGGTGTATTATAGAATCAAAAACTCATAGAGTGGGAAGGGACCTCCAGGGTCATCTAGTCCAACCCCCTGCACAATGCAGGAAATTCACCAATACCCCCCACACACCCCAGTGACCCCTGTTCCACGCCCAGAATATGATTTTTAAAAAAACCTCCAGGATCACTGGGGGCCAAACTGGCCTGGAGAAAAATTGCTTCCTGGCCCCAAAGTTGTGATCAGCATTTCCCTGGGGGTGTAAGAAAGGGCCACAAGAACTAAGCACTGATGCAACCCTTCCTGCTCTACCTCTTGTGATTGGCCTAAGTTCAAACAATCAGCATTATGATCCTTTTAAAGTTGAAAGCATGATATAAATGCAAAGGACTATTTGCATGGTTATCTGTAAGACACAAGACCAGGACGCATCTCACTTCTGGCAATCACTTGGAGAGACCCTATCACTCAGCTTCCATTGCCCCACACACACCCCACCCTGGAATAAGAACATAATATCAGGCCATACCACATTGCAATAAAGCCCCTACAACTGTATACAGAAATACTGAGCTTCCCTACCATTTGCCACAACTAGCCCACCACACAACCAGGATCAAGACTCCTAAGTGGACCAACAGACAGGCATACACTCATGGAATAAGAACATAACATCAGGCCATACCACATTGCAATAAAGCCCCTACAACTGTATACAGAAATACTGAGCTTCCATACCATTTGCCACAACTAGCTGAAAAGTACGCAGACGGAGAGTGATTTCAGCAAAGCGTACTTTATTCGATCAGGAACAAGACGACTTTGGCCGGCTCGCAGGCCGGCTTATATTCCCCGAGAAACCGCCACCCAAAACACACACCCCCACTTCCCAATAGGTTATTTACAGTGGCCGAGAGTCCCATAGGCTCTCGGCCGGGAACCTAGCCCCCTGATAGGAGCGGGCGAGGATCCGCATAGTCC
>NW_015160337.1:125415-125548 GCF_001447785.1 Gekko japonicus
GAGGAGAGGGGGTTTGAGGGAGAGGCTCCATAATCGCAGGGTAGCTGCTGGAGTCTCTCCCCAAGATACCTGCCATGTTTCAGGAACATTGAACTATGGGGTCCAATTCTATGGGCCCCCAAACACGTTGCCC
>NW_015160337.1:125882-128137 GCF_001447785.1 Gekko japonicus
CGAAGGCTTTAGCATAGTCAATGAAGCAGAAGTAGATATTTTTCTGGTACTCTCTTGCTTTCTCCATAATCCAGCGAATGTTGGCAATTTGATCTCTAGTTCCTCTACCTCTTCGAAACCCAGCTTGTACTTCTGGCAGTTCTCTATCCACGTACTGTTGAAGCCTAGCTTGTAGGATCTTGAGCAACGGTGCTCGGACATCACAGGTGGAATTTGCCCCTACGAGTCCAAGGCCACCACCCTGGGGCTCAGGGAGGCAAAGGAACGTTTGGCCCTGCCCCCCCCACCGCGGGCGTCGCAGCTGCCGCCAAGAACAGCGGCTGTGGCCATAACTTTTTAGAGGGCCCCTAAGGAGAGCTGTCCTTTATCATGGCCAACTTTGCATGGAACGCTCCCTTGATTTCTCCAATTTTCTTGAAGAGATCTCTAGTCCTTCCCATTCTATTGTTTTCCTCTATTACTTTGCATTGTTCATTCAGGAAGGCCTCCTTATCTCTCCTTGCTGTTCTCTGGAAATCTGCATTCAGTTGGGTAAACCTTTCCTTTTCGCCTTTGCCTTTCACTTTCCTTCTTTCCTCTGCTATTTGTAAAGCCTCATCAGACAGCCACTTTGCTTTCTTGCATTTCTTTTTTGGGGGGATGGTGGTGATTGGACTCAGAGAGCCTGAAACACATTTTAGTATAATGGTATGTCAGTATAAAGCTATTGAATCACTGACTTAAAAAACAGACAGGGAAATCTGCTGTGTGAAAGTGCTGTCACTGCTGCGTTGTCTTAGCAGTTGCAGAAATAACAGGGAAACTACACAAGCCTGTCCCTGTGTGGAAAACATCTTGTAGAACCATATAACTACGGATGCTATCCCTACAGGATAACTTTTAAGAAATATATATACTTCTGTGTTTTGAATTCCATGTCATAGAATCATAGAATCAGAGAGCTGCAAGGGACATCCAGGGTCATCTAGTCCAACCCCCTGATTTCTTAAGCAACCAGTTGCAAGAGAATTGATTCCTTGCCATGTTTAACTGTCATGGTTTCCAGAATAACAAGTAATGGAAAATTGCTGCCAACGTGCATACAAATAAACGACAATGACATAAGCACTTAAACTTGTGATGCTCTCATGTTGTTTTAATTCTTGTTTCCAGCATTGAAGCGCCAAACCAACACAATAGTGGCGTGGAGACGAGCGGATTACGAAGCTCTCGAGTAACACCGTTCGTTTCGATACAATTCTTTGTCAAAATCTCAATCTTCCATGGTCTTCATATATTACTCTTCACAAAATGGAAATCCTAAATCCCAAATGCTTCCTCAGTGGCTCACAACATACAGTATCAAAGATAAACTTACATCGGACAAACAGACTTCAATGCTGGAAACAAGAATTAAAACAACATGAGAGCATCACAAGTTTAAGTGCTTATATCATTGTCATTTATTTGTATGCACGTTTGCAGCAATTTTCCATTACTTGTTACTCCTTATTGCTGTACCCTTTGTGTTATTGTATATGGTTTCCAGAATGACACCAGATTTGCCTTAGAAGTGATTATGCACTTTGTAGCAATTTACCAGCAAACCTGAATAATCAGAGAAACGCCTTAACAGTAAAGCACATCTAATTTGTACTCAAATGCATATATATTCTTTTAGTAGCTAATGGGCAGGGAAAGGTGAGTTGTTGTTTGTAACTCTTTTAAGGCCATATTGTAAATTTCACTTCACATCTTTTTCTGTCACAGGATCTTCTAGCCTTCACGACCAAAACAGGATGAAAGCTACAATTTTCACCTTGTAAGTACTCCATAGGTTCAGCTGACCTTTTGAAAATGTGTTCTTTTTGTACAACCAATTTCTTTAATGACAGCTAGGTGTTTTTTCCCCCCAGAGTCCTCCCCTGTGGTCTGGGACCGCCTGTTCACAGCAGTCATCATTTGACCAAGGAAGAAAGAATGGAAGGGGAGGAGAGGATAGATTTTTGCAGCACAGAAGACCACACAGGGACTGGCAATGCACCGTCTTCCTGAAAGGGTTGATGGCAGGAATTCAAGGAAAGCATTATTAGGCACAGTGAATGGAGGACACACTGAGACACTGCAAATTATTTTGTAGCTCTGCCTGCATTACTTACAAAACCATCCAACAATCCCCTGTTTACTCTCTGCTCTCATGAGTTCTTTCCATCACCATCAACTTCTCTGCTTAGCAGGCGTGAGCACCCCTGCCACGAGGTTGCATTCCCCCCCCC
>NW_015160338.1:0-8374 GCF_001447785.1 Gekko japonicus
CAAGCAGCCATGGCCTGCAACGCCAGGTCGAGGTCTCCCAGACTAGAGTCAGACTGGCCGCCCAACAACAGAGCTGAGTGTCATCTGCATATTGGTGACAACCCAGCCCATGCCTCTGGGCAATCTGGGCAGAGTGGTGCATGTAGATGTTAAATAACATAGGGGAAAGTATCGCCCCTTGGGGCACTCTGCAGACTAGCAGGTGCCTTTGGGACAACTGTTCCGCTAGTGCCACCCTTTGTCCCCGACCCTGTAGGAATGAGGAGAGCCACTGCAAGGCACACCCCTGAATCCCAGCATCGGTGAGGTGGTGAATCAGTAGTTGATGGTCGACCATGTCGAACGCCGCTGACAGGTCCAACAACAGCAACACTGACGAACCGCCCCAATCCAGATGCCCCCAAAGGTTGTCTGTGAGGGCGACCAGTACTGTTTTCGTCCCATGGCCTGGACAGAAGCCGGACTGGAAGGGATCTAATATGGAAGTGTCATCCAAAAAACCCTGCAGTTGATTTGCCACCGCCCTCTCAATTAGTTTGCCCAAATAGGGCAAATTGGAAACCGGTCAGTAATTAGCCAATTCAACTGGATCCAAGGATGGCTTTTTTAAGGGGGGGTGTACCACTGCATCCTTGAGTGCCCCAGGGAACTGTCCCTCAGAGAGGGACTTCTTGATAATATTCCTTAGGGCACCTCGTAGCCCATCACGGCTGGCTTTAATTAGCCATGATGGGCACGGATAAAGGCTGCAAGTGGTTGGGCGTCCAGTTGAGAGTAATTTGTCAACTTCTTCTAGGCTGAGCAGACTGAAATAATCCAAAGCCTGACCAGAAAACGTGCACGGAGCCTCAAGTTCACTTACTGTTTCAACTGTGGCAGGGAGGTCATGGCAGAGTGACAGGACTTTATCTGTGAAATAGCTTGCAAAAGCCTCACAAGCCAGTGTCCAGTTCCCTAGCATTTGGCCTGCCCTGTGGCAGAGTAGTTAAGGACCAAATCGTTCTGAATAATTGGGCTGGGCATGAGCTTGCAGATGCAATCGTGGCGGCATAGTACTCTCTCTTAGCGGCTTTGACTGCCATTTCACAGGATCTCATAAACATCCTATAAGATGCTCTTGTTGCTTTGTCACGGGTACGCCAACACTGCCTCTCTAGCCATCTAAGCCTTCTAAGCAGGCAGCAAGCAGAGCAAGTCCTTTATGTTCCTGGTGGGCCACCATAGATAACTGGTGAACAGTATACTAATTTCAAGTTAATTTTGGCTCGGAGACTCACCAGTTATGAAGACCTAGGCTACACAATCTCATCTTGAAATGCAAACACAGGTGTCCTTTTTGCTCACTTGCAAGTTGCTTCAAACTCTGTGTGGGCTATGGACTGTCCCCACAAGGGTGTAAAAACAGCTGGACTGGAAGTGATGGGGTGCTGCTGGTGGGGGAGGGGGTCCAGTCCTGCAGCCCATTGGCTCAAAAAGGGGAATGGAGTTGACGGAAGGGAGGCTGGGGAGCCAAGGCGAGGATCGTGGAGGGCAGCTGGAGTATGGGTCCACCTCATGGGAGCCAGCACATGGGGAAGAAAAGATGGCACCTGGGAAATCTACCTTGGGCCATCCTGCCACACTTACCTGGAGCACACAGATGCTTGAGGAGGGAAGGCATACGGGTGTAGTGGAGCCACAGGGGTGGAGGAGCCTGGGGAGTGCAGAGCAACTGAAAAAGAGAAAGGGTCACTAAAGTGAGCATCAAGCCAAGGAAGGGCAAAGTGAGGGAGACCAAAGGCCAAGCCCCCTGGCTTGAGACCTCTGCACCACTGAGGGTGACACTCTCATTAAGCTTTTGATTGAGTTATCAAATCAAGACAGCCAAGTGAGATATCGAGGTGCTATCCCAGGATAAATGAACTCATAGACTAGGGCTCCAACCTCCAGTGGGCCCTGGAGAACTCCTGGGATTACAATTGATCTCCTGACAACAGAGATCAGTTCCCCAAGAGAAAATGCCAGAAGGCTGGCAACCCTACCTACTGAAGTTCCACCCCTTCCCAAATCCTGACAGGTTGTCAGTTCTAGGTTGAGAAGTCCCTCGGGCTGCCACCCTCCAGGGATCTCCCACTTTTACAACTGATCTCCAGCTGATAGAGATCAGCTCCCCTGGAGAAAATGGGTGCCTTGAAGGGTGGACTCCGTGGCATGGTACCCTGCTGAGGCCCCTCCCCTCCCCAAACCCCGCCCTCTCCCAGGTCCACCCCCAAAGTCTCCGGGTATTTTCCAACCCAGACCTGGCAACCCTAGAAGTCCCTGGAGATTTGGGGGTGGGATCGACGGAGTGTAACAGGAGGAGCTGCACCTGGGTACGCCATGCAGTCCACCCTGCAAATCGGCTGCTTTCTCCAGGGGAACGGATCTTTGTTGGGTGGAGGTCAGTTGCAATTCCAGGAGAACTCCAGGCCCCAACTGGATGTTGGCAATCTTAAATCCACCCTCCCCAGGCTCCACCCCCAAATCTCCAAGAATTTCCCAACCCATAATTAGCAACCCTTACACACGGGATTCACTGCCACAGGAGGTGGCGGCGGCTACAAGCATGGACGGCTTCAAGAGGGAATTGGATAAACATATGGAGCAGAGGTCCATCAGTGGCTATTAGCCACAAGGTATAGATAGGGACTCTCAATCTGGGGCAAGTGATGCTCTGTATTCTTGGTGCTTGGGAGGGGGGCAACAGTGGGAGGGATCCTTGTGTCCTGGCCCCACTGATAGACCTCCTGATGGCATCTGATATTTTTGGCCACTGTGTGACCCAGAGTGTTGGACAAAGCCAATGGCCCATCCAACATGGGCTTCTCTTATGTTCTTATGTAACCCTGTTGTAAATATTTGCGTCACCTATTCTCTTTCATCTTTCCTATATGTGTTTCTTGGCTCCTGTTGCAGACAGCTATGGAAGATCAGGACGGCTGCTTTTTGAGTTCATCAGCTTGAGCCTGCTGTGATTGAATCTGTTGCAATTTAATTTTAATTGAGATGCACACTGCTTAGACAGAGAGAAAAAAGACAGCTCCAGCTAGTACTAATCAATTTTGCTCCAAAAATGACAAGCCTTAATAATTATGTTCCATGTCACTTATGTCACATATACAGGTTCCAGTTTTAAAATTATTTTCAGAAGGCATCCACTATGAAACTGTAATATAGCTGTAAAAATGTACGGGAAGTGAGGAAAAGTGAATGTGAATGTAGTATTTATTTTAAAGAATTTCATTTCTGTTTTTCCAAAAAGATCTGCAGCTTAACATCAATGTAAAATAGAAAACACAGAAAAACGTTATAAAACAACAAGTGGGGACCCACAAGAAACTTGCGGGAGCAGCTATCCCATTCCCCCCACCTCTGCTTCTTCCCTTCTCCCCCAACTTCTCTCACAGTCTTTCGCCTTCCTGCCACCCCTTTTCTTACTCTCTTTCTCTCTCCCCCCTCCATGCCTGCCACTTCCTTTCTGCCCCCGCCCCATCACTCTTTCTGCCCCCGTCACTCTCCCAGCCTCCCACCCACTCCCCCCCCACAGCAGCAGCGGCAGCAGCTGCTCTCCAGGAATCACAATGGATTGCCCAAATACAGAGATCAGTTCCTCTTCAGTTTACCAGCTGAGCTCCATGTTGGGAAATTCCTGGAGATTTGGAGGTCGAGCCTTGAGAGGATGAGTTTTGAGCTTGGAAGTGACCTCAGCAGGGTATAATACTGTAATGTATTCAAAGCTGCCTTGAATGCAATGTGTGAAACATCTAATTGAAATGTAATGTTGAGCTTCGTCCTGGGCTAGGAGCCAAATACATCCAATAGAATCGCTAGCCCAGGAAGTAACAAGCCAATCACTTCAAGCGAGCTCCCTGAGCGGGAACGAATGTAATTGGACATTATCTCGGCAACCTCATATCTGGAGGTCAGTTGTAATTCCAGGAGATCTCCAGCCCTCACCCGGAGATTAGTAAAACAAACAGGAATAAGGAGGTACCACAGGCAGAAAACAGAAATAGCTCCCCCAAGGCCAAAAAAAATTCAATTATCACCAATGCATGATACTACAGTCTAATTGAAATAAAGGACCATAACAATCACATGTAAATACACAGAAAAATTCTAAATCATTACAATAATTCCACAAGAGATCACAAGTATATTTAACGCAATATGAAATGCAAACTCAATAGAGTTTAAAGCCGACATAGACAACACTTGACCAACACAATGACTAAGGTGCCTGAGAATAAAACCCACAGAAGCAATACACAAACGAAAGTTAAACATCTCATCTGTGAATACAGAGTTTTATATCAATGGAGCACTCTTTAGTTTTGGGCAAGAGCGCCAAGCTGTTGACATTGTGATTCGGATTTCTCCTCAGGCTATTGGGCTCCGTCTCTATCCCTATAATGGTCATCGTAAGTCCTTTGATCAAAAGATAAAGATGCAATTGCTGAAGAACCTCCTAGAAAGTAGGTGCCCCAAGGTTACAGCTAAACCTGCCAAGTTTGGCTGGTTAGCTGTAAGGACTAGAAAGCTCCTAGTGAAAGACGAATAGATGTAATTTGTTACAGGACTTAACAGCTCTTACGTGCATGCCCTATTTGATATTCATTTTATATATTTCATTTATGCTTGTGGGTGTTTGAATTTAGTTTGAGTTAGTTTGTTGTGTTAGAGTGCTGGCTTTTTGCTGTGAATAAATTTGTTGTTGTTGTTGACTCTAAAAGTTAAGGTGCTCCTGGATTTGAACCTAGCTACCCTAAGAGAGAACCAGCAGATTGGCCCCCACCCCACACAAGACCTCTTGTGTGAGACCTTGTTTTCCATTGGCACCAGAAGAAAGATGATTTCTGCTCATTTCCCCAAGCTGCAATCCCCAGTGCTTAGGGTGGCCAACTCTGGGTTGAGAAATTCCTGGAGATTTGGGGAAGGCTGCATTTGGAATGGGAGGACCTTAGTGGGGTATAATGCTGCAGAAGAGTTCACCCTTCAAAGCAACCATTCTCTCCAAGGGAACTGTAGCCTGGTGACCAGATGTAATTCCAGAAGATCTCCAAATAGGGTTGCCAAGTGGACTTACCTCACCGCGGTGGACTTACCTCGCCGCGGTCCGGGAGTTGTTGGTGGGCGCGTGCAGGAAGTGACGTGCGACGTTGCTGACGTTGGGGGCGTGGCCGAGCTCGTCGGGGGGAAAACCATATGGTTCCCCCCCAACGAGCTCGGCTAATGAGTTCCTGCGGGGCTTTTTCTACAAAAAGAGCCCTGGATCCTGGGGAAGGCTGCATTAGGAGAGGGAGGACCTCCAAGGGAACTGTAGCCTGGTGACCAGATGTAACTCCAGGAGATTGGCAACTACCTGGAGGTTGGCAACCTTCACCATGCTGCCTCCCCTTCTGTTCCAGAATCCCAATGACCCCCTCCCTCAAGAGCAGCTTTTTGGAGAGGTACAGGAACAGGGTTACCAACCTCAATACGGACTCTGGAGTTCCCCCCTCCAAAAAATGACAATTGATCTGCAGGCTGTAGAGATTGGTTCCCCCGGAGGAAACGGTAGCTTCAGGGAGGGGGGGGGGCAAATCTATGGCATTACATCCCTACTGAGCCCCATCCCTAGGCCTTTTCTGCCAATCCTCCAGGAATTCCCCAAGCTCTTCTTGGCAGCCCTGTGCAGGAGTTTACAGAGGAAGGAAGAATGACCAGAGATCCTTCCATAAATTCCTTCTTTTTACCATTTTTCTGATTCAGCCCAGAGTTTTAGGTGAGACCCCAGGCCTCAGTAATTATGAGAAGCTGCACATAGTTTGGACAATATTCCCCAGCAGGAGGGACATCCCACAAGTAACCAGGGAGAGGGATGACAGCAGGAGAGGGAGAAAAAATGGCAATGCTGAAGATAGGAGGTGTTACAGAAACTGTGTAAATGACAGCAGGGCTATTTTGGGGCAGGAACGCACAGGAACGGAGTTCCGGCTGGCTTCAGAGTTGGCCACACCCACTACAGCCAAAACCTATGGGGAGGGCGGGATAAAAATACAAATAATAAATAAATAAATAATAAATAAACCTCTGCATGCGTGGCTACAGAAGGAAGGCCTGGAGAGCGAACCCCCCTCGGTGACTCCGAGGTGGCGGGCCAGGGGGGCCCCTGGAAGGATCAGGGAGCTTCAAGGGGGGGCTTGCCCGGGCAAGCCAAGGGAAGGCATGGGGATGTGGCCTAATATGCTAATGTGCTGCGCTGTCAGGGGTGTGGCCTATTATGCTAATGAGTTCCTGCTGGGCTTTTTCTGCCAGGTCTTAGTGCTAGGGCGTATGTCAGGGAAACTGGTGTTGCTTCTGTGTAAAATACATTTTAACACTTTAAATACAGAAAGAGAACACTTAAGCAGGGCAGAAATTGGCAGCAGATACAACTGCAGAGGATCTTCAGGGCTTGTTAGTCCAGCCCCAGAACCTATGAGATTACATCTTAAACCTGTTCATTACTTAATTGGATGAGGTAATAATAACAGCAGCCCTTGAAGGATGTATTTCACCACCAAATAACCCCAACCAGCCCAAACATGGCAGGGATTATGAGGCAGACATTCAAGATTGGGGGTGTGGCTACTAAGAAGGCTGGAATTCCCGAATGTCTCTCTGAACCGCGGAAGGTGCTTGTGGAATATTGTGCAGAAGACAACCATGCAAAAACTGGTCCGTGGTAACATATTCTATGGGTCCAAATGCAGCAAGATTTACAGGAGAGTAGCAAAGCAACTGAAAGTTCAGGGATACAAGAAAGCCTGAAAAGACTTGCAGAATGCATACCACCAGCCACCTTTGGTTTACCCAGGGCTTCTGTGGGGAATGGGGGTGGGATTGCGCCGGAATGGAGTTCTGGGACCTCTTCAAGAAAATTCTTTTTAAAATGTTTGAAAGTTCATGAGTTTTCAAGATACAGACTGAAAACTTCATTTCCCACTTGAGAGTTCTGGCAACAGTGCTTAGTAAACGTCTTGATTTTGCTTCCTGCCTAAGATAGCAAGCAAGTAAGGGGAGTGTGTGTTTGCAGTAAGAACCTATTGAGCATGGCTGAAGGGGCGCACTTGGCATTAGCAGGTAACAAATTTGTTCAGACCTGTCCTGAGGCTTTTCTCTGTTTGACTACAAGGTGTACTGCTGATGCTGTTATGTAGCACTCATGTAGTTCCAACAATGCGCTTGATACTTTACAGAAGCAAGCACAGTCTGTGCCTCGAGTAAGGCTTTTGTGTCTAGTATATTCTAAATATCACCTCTAGAAAGAATGATGAAATATCTCTTGCCAAAGAAGCTCCCTGCAGCGGATGCCTGGATATTTTAGGATCAAACGCCAAATGGCTTCTAGCCAACTTTGTTTCAAGTTGGGGAAAAAATACCCTCTGGGGCTGTTATTTTGAGCATTTGTTTGAACAGGGGTACATATTTTATGTATTAGTGGTGTAATGGAAATACTGACAGAACTCTAACCTCAGAACAGCGAGTGAGGTGAACAGATCCAATTACACGGCTTCTAATGGGCTAATACAGACATGATGGGGGAGACTTATGGTTGGATCTCCCAATGTCTTTTTCTTCACAGGTCTGCAAATCTGATTGGGGAAGTGGTGTGTTGAACTCATACAATCTTTCCAGTTTAACTCCCACTGTGCAAAACTGCTATTACTCCACTAAGTTTTAAAACACACACACACACAATCAGCAGTTTTGGCACAGAGACAGTGACTCCAGACGGATAACGTTTGTATAGAAGAATTCTCTAGCCACACCTGACCCAGTAAGTAAGTGTGTGTGTGTGTGTGTGTGTGCGTGTGTGTGCGTGTGGAGAGAGAGAGAGAGAGAGAGAGAGAGAGAGAGAGAATGCACTTTGCTTCATGGACAATGCAACTGGAAAATCAGAGAGAGAAAACATGGTGTTATGGACTTATGTCTGTGTTGAGACTGACAGGCAAGTCTGGACTCTTATTTTTTTGTTTAAAATATCTATAGCAGGGGTGTCGAACTCATTTGTTATGAGGGCCGGATCTGACATAAATGAGATCTTGTTGGACCGGGCCATGTGTGTCATGAATTGTAATGCCAGGTAGTGGAGATGTCAACACAAACACAAAGATTTTTTAAACTTTAAATAAAACATGCTTAGAACACTAGCACTCTTGCAATATTTTGTTTAACAGTTTCTGATAACTGACACCTCTTGTTCTGAATTACTGCATCAAAATGTCTGTGCTGTAGCAATCTTGAGTATGCTGTTCAGGTGTGTAACTGTAAGCTGCAAACCTACTTTTGATTTATTGACATTCATTACAGAAATCTCATGCTTGTGTTCTGA
>NW_015160338.1:8914-14949 GCF_001447785.1 Gekko japonicus
GAGATCTGACAAGATCAGGCTATCCTGGGGCTATCCAGGTCAGGGCTAGGCTGAGAGTAATGTGACTGACCCAAGGTCACCCAGCAAGCTTCCATGGCATGAGTGGGACTTTGAACCTGGATTGCCTAGATCCTAATCCAACACTTTTGTTATCTCAAATGCTATGTTTGTCCAAAAAGTCTGTCTCCTGTTTATTAGGGGAATTAGGAAGAAGACAGGAAAGCTTGCAGGAGGGAGGTAACCGACAAGATTCTCCACCTATGTTTTACGGGATTCTGTCCCTTAGAGAAAGTCTCAGAAATGAAACAGGCAGTGGCTTAACCCAAATGGTTGTTTTTATTAAAAGAAGAAAATGATATCAAAAAAATAACACACATATAGACTATGTTTGTCCAAAAAGTCTGTCTCCTGTTTATTAGGGGAATTAGGAAGAAGACAGGAAAGCTTGCAGGGGGGAGGTAACCGACAAGATGCTCCACCTATGTTTTATGGGATTCTGTCCCTTAGAGAAAGTCTCAGAAATGAAACAGGCAGTGGCTTAACCCAAATGGTTGTTTTTATTAAAAGAAGAAAATGATATCAAAAAATAACACACATATAGAAGATAAATTACCACCATCAATGGTGGAGAAAACATGGGGTTAGGAGCGGTCCCCGGAAGAACTGTCACAATTTTGCGTGGCACTGATACTGCTGGACTGGCTTTGGACCATCGACGGGACAATATCACCCTAATGAAATGACTGATACCATCTTTGGAGACCGTCTTGTTTGTATGGAGCACTTTATTCTGTTTTTTGTTGTAATGTAATGGTTTTACTGTTTTATACTGTTTTTATGTATGGGCTTGTGCCCCCGTGTAAGCTGCCCTGAGCCCGTTCGCGGGGAGGGCAGGGTAAAAATGTTAATAATAAATAAAAATGAAAATAAATAAATAAATGCACACTGAAAGCAAACACACGAGATGAGAGAAAATAGGTGGGAGAGGAAATGAAAGCAGGGATATGGGGGAAGTATACTTTACCTATCCAGGAGATCAGGAGTTCATGGAGCAGAGGCTGTGAAGATGGAAAGTGACCCAAATGAAGTTTGGGGGTGCAGATCTGTACGCTCCCAGAACAGACACCCAGCAGTGGAGCTGTGGCTGCCTAGTTATAGAAACAATGGGACTTGAGGGCACACTAATGCAGCTGCCCCTTGAAACAGTGTGCTGGAGGGATTCACTGGGACCAGAACAATGTGCACAGGAGGCTCTGTGTAGCATTCCCAGGAGAAGACAAAGGTGTGATACTTTGCATCTGTGTAAATGAATGAATTTCCTGGTGCAAACAGGAACTGTTGATGTTTCTGTTGGAATGTGGCTAGGAACATGAGAAGTTAACGATCCACTGATGATCCCTGGTTGCTGGAGAGAAAACCCTACCCAGTTGTGTGAGTAGCCTATTGATTAGGGCGATTTGACCAGGAAGGGAGGAACCAGGTGTTGGAATCTTGCATTCGAGAGGAGATCTTCTTTCCTGTGGGCTCCATTATGTTAAATCTGCGAACTGCTCAGAGCCCTCAGGGGGTGAGCGGTATAAAAATGGAAGGATAAATAAATAAATAAATGTAGAGAAATATCTCATTGTTTTGGAGGTGGGGAGGGGGACTATTAGTTTGGCAGATGCCCTAAAGCCACCTCCCCAACATAGCAAGTTCAGACTTGTTCTTCGCTTCCAGAAACCATTTTGTCGGCTCTTCTTCTCTATCTTGGTTTGGTGTACATTTCCAGGCCGCAGTCTGGCCTACGTCTAGGCCAGACATGGCTAGTACTCATACACAGAGGATGTTTGGGGTGTGTGTGTGAAAGATGATAAAGGGTGTTTTCTGCCAGTTGCTCCCCTTTGCATAGGCACACGGGGGGCCTTACAGTAGCTACTACACCACACTGGCACTCGTGATGGAATAGCGTGTCGGAATTTGAATTTGTCTTACTGGCATAATTATATATATGAAGTTAAATAAAAGAAAATGTCCACTGTCTGCATTTCTTTTCTGGCCACTGAAACAAAGTTTGATCCAGTGGCACCTTTAAAATAGTTTTTTCATATAGAGGAGGGCCCCTGGCCTGGATAGCTCCAGCCTAGCCTGATCTCATCAGATCCCTGAAGCTAGGCAGGGCTGACACAGAGGCGGGCAATGGCAGACCACCTCTAAACGTCTCTTGGGAGTGCTGTAAGTCAGGGGGTATTATAAGAGGAGGGAGATGTTAAACAATTGTCTGCCCCAGGCATCCCATAGGCTAGGCACGCCACTGGAACGATCCAGTCTAACTGGTTCTGCTTTGCAGTGTTTCTCCATTGCCTCAAACTTCTTCAGGTTTCTTGAAGTGGGGATATCAGCCACACATTTGTTGAAAAAAAACAGTAGAAAAGAGCAAGAGTCCAGTAGCACCTTAAAGACTCACAAAATATTTGGCAGGGTATGAGCTTTCATGAGGGGGAAAAACAAGAACCTTCTAAACACCTGAAAATAAAGGCGAGGCACAAGCTAGAATTCTTTTAAACATTGGTTAGTTTCCTCTGCATACCACTTCTGAATTGTGCATGTTGCAAATCTTAGGTGGAGGAAACACTTCCCCGTACACGTGCTATTGGTTCCATCGTACCATTCTCTTCTGCATTAAAACAAACTGTTTGCTAGATCCTTTTGTGCAAAAGGCATCTGGAAATTTAACCTAGGCAATAAACTCAAGTCCTCATTTGTTGGATGAGTAACATGGAATTTAATGGGATGGGAGAAGATGTTAAAAATGACGCATGGTGTTAGAAGCTGGCTTTGCACAGCTTGATGGTCTAAATCCCCTTAAAAGCATACATTATATTAACCATAAAAATAAACGAATAAACACCCAACCGTTTACTCTCCCATCAATCCCAGCTGGTCTGCTCCCTCAAAAAGTAACACAGTGTGGTGGTTGTTCACCCACAGCTACACCCGAACCATGGAAAGCACAAGACGACTGTGGTTTCCAGAAAAAAAAGCACCAACTACCATGGGTTCCAGGCAGAGTATATTCACCACTAAGTGAATTGCTGACTTTCTGGCTCAGTTTTAACACATATTGAGAGCTGAAAAGTTCCACAACTGTTGAGGGCCGCAATCAGGGATGGATGAAGGCTCACTGGTGCCCTAAGCACTGACCAATCTTGGTGCCCCCTCCCTCCTTTCCACACTGACCCAGTCCATTTTAGTTATTGACCGGTCTGACCAGATATACAATGCAGGTTGCAGCAATACAAAAATTTATTCATATGATAACACAATATACTGTACAAACTAAGCTTTTCATTCTTTCCCCAACTTTGTGGTGCCCCCTTTGGCCTTCGCGCCCTAAGCACCTGCTTAGTCTGTTTAATGGTTAATCTGCCCCTGGACGCAATGAGAGAAGCAACCCCTCTTTCTGCCTTTCTGAGGCACTGCTCAGACCCCTCTTGTCTTAGCATGTGCTATCAGCTCTGTATTTGTATTTGATTGGGGCTCTGGCTCAGTGGTAGAACATCTGCTTGGCATGCAGAAGACCCCAGGCTTAATTCCAAGCATCTTCTGTTAAAAGGATCAGGTAGCAGGTGATGTGAAAGACTTCTACTTGAGACCCTGGAGAGTCACGGCCCACCAGAGTAGACAAAACTGACCTTGATAGACAAATGGTCTGATTTCGTGTGAGAAATCTTCATGTGTATTCAGGCATTTTTTCCTGAAAATATGTGGGCTAGTATCTTGCTGTCTTTTAAAATGAAAGCCAGGATTCTCCAACACGTGTATATGATGTACCTCACCATTCTTTCCTTTGCAAACTGGCATGTGTCCCTTCCTGTGAAACAGAGAAGGGGACAAGAAAGGTCTAGAATCTCCACCAGCCTTCAGTCCATCCTCAACAAGTAGTCATTCTAACTGGTATTTCAACATATGTTCTTGGTGCATATAAAATGATGACTATGTCCCAGGGAGGACATGAGGAAAATGTAACATATAGCTGGGTTCTGGCT
The DNA here is from genome assembly GCF_001447785.1 of Gekko japonicus. Lineage (NCBI taxonomy): Eukaryota > Metazoa > Chordata > Lepidosauria > Squamata > Gekkonidae > Gekko > Gekko japonicus. Next base: position 12,943 of record NW_015160338.1, read on the forward strand.
AATTAGTTTTTGGCATACCACTGGTCTCTTTGTAACAAGGACATTGTAATGGGGGAGGGCATAGCACAGTGGTGGAACACATAATTAGTATGTAGAAGGGCCTATGTTTAATCCCTGCATTTTCAGTTGGGACAGACCTCCCCCTGATATTCTGAAGACCTGCTGCCAGTCAGAGTAGAAGATTAGATTGACTGATAATCAAACTCTGTGTAAAGCAACTTTATTTGTTTAATGTAGAACTGTGCTACAATTTTTGTAAGGATTGCTGAAATAATGTATATGAACCCTTCAGAGAGTTCAAAGGGCTGTATAAATGCTAATTGTTACTATTGTGCCATATCTTATCTGAAGATAATATAAAAACCCATCTAACATTTCAGGACTGGGCCCATAACCAGAATACAATTGGCCGGAAACAGGGACAAGAAAATCTTTCTTCACTTTATCGTAGGATGCTAAACCTTTATGGTTTTTATATGTTCACTTTAAATGTCAAACCAGAGTGTTTGGATTACACATGCATTATACAGACACACTCATCTGAGAGCCAAGATTGGTGGCTGTTCCCTGTTGAGTGTTCAGCTGGTGACAAATTCAGGTTTGCCACACAATGTGTGAATTAAAAGCAATTCTAAGCAAACAAAAATGTACAGGTGGCATCCAAAATACAACTAAGGTAGGGTTCCCATGTGTGTCCCACAGTGCAATCTTAAGCAGAGTGACACCTTTCTAAAATGATTGACTTCCGTGGACTCGGAATGTGTAACTCTGCTTAGGGCTGCACTGTATAGGATGAGAAATTCCATAGCTGGCAACTTCCAGTAAGAATGATTCCTGTCGTCAGCACACTAACAGCCTTTGACATAGTTTCTGACTGATTCTTCTATCTTTTCATGGCATTCTGATTCATAGAAACGCAGAGCCGGAAGGGACCTCAAGGGTCATCTAGTTCAACCCCCTGCACAACACAAGAAATTCACAGCTATCCTCTCCCCACCTCCTAGTGACCCCTGCTCTATGCCCAAAGGAAGGAAAAAAACCTCCAGTTCCTTCCTGCCCCCAAAGTGGCAATCAGTTTTACCCTGAGCATGTAAGAAAGGGACACAAGAGCCGAGCACTGACTCATTCCTTGGTGCCCTCCTTTGCATGAGCTACCTAAGTTCACAGAATCAGCATTGCAGTCAGATGGCTATCTAGCCTCTGCTTGAAAACCTCTAAAGAAGGAGAACCCACCACATCCCAGGGAAGCCTGTTCCACTGAGGAATTGCTCTGTCAGGAAGTTTTTCCTAAATTTTAGCCAAAAACTCTTTTGATTTAATTGTAATCCTTTGGTTCTGGTCTGACATTCTGGGGCAACAGAAAACAACTCCACTCCATCCTCTATATGACAGCCCTTCAAATACTTGAAGATGGCTCATATTACCTCTCAGTTGTCTCCTCTTCAGGCTAAACATAGCCACCTCCTTCAACCTTTCCTCATAGGGCTTGGTTTCCAGACCTCTCACCATCTTCATTGCCCTCCTCTGGACACGTTCCACCTTGTCAAACTTCTTCTTAAACTGTGGTGCCCCAAACTGAACACAATACTCCAAGTGAGGTCTAACCAGAGCAGACTAAAGCGATGCCATTTCTTCTCATGATCTGGACACTATACTTCTATTGATGCAGCCCAAAATTGCAATAGCCTTTTTAGCTACCACATCACACTGCTGACTCATGTTCAGTGTATGGTCTACTAAAATCCCTAGATCTTTTTTGCATGTAGTTCTGCCAAGATAAGTCTCCCCATCCTCTAATTATGCTTTTGATTTTTCCTACCTAAATGCAGAACTTTATATTGATGCAGCCCAAAATTGCAATAGCCTTTTTAGCTACCACATCACACTGCTGACTCATGTTCAGTGTATGGTCTACTAAAATCCCTAGATCTTTTTTGCATGTAGTTCTGCCAAGATAAGTCTCCCCATCCTCTAATTATGCTTTTGATTTTTCCTACCTAAATGCAG
>NW_015160338.1:19178-25695 GCF_001447785.1 Gekko japonicus
GACAGCCAAAGTTATGTGGCAGTCAGGGCTTCAGAGCATGGTGGGGGCTGCTGGTGAGGGGGAGATGGAAAGCTGATCAATGAGGGGGAAATGAAGGTAGGTCGATGCTTGGCTGAGAAGTAGATAGGGTTGCCAACTCCAGGTGAGAAAATCCTGGAGATTTGAGAGATGGAGCCTGGAGAGGGTGAAGTTTGAAGAAGAAGAAGAGAAGAAGAGATTGGATTTATACCCCGCCCTTCACTACCCAAGGGAGTCTCAGAGCGGCTTACAAACTCCTTTCCCTTCCCCTCCCCACAACAGACACCCTGTGAGGTGGGTGGGGCTGAGAGAACTTTGACACAAACTGCTCTTTTTCAAGGACAGCTGTGCCAGAGCTTGTGACTGACCCAAGGTCACATCAGCAGGTGCAAGTGGAGGAGTGGGGAATCAAACCCGGTTCTCCCAGGTTAGAGTCTGCACACTTAACCACTACACCAAACTGGCTCTCCTCCTGCTCTCCTCCTGCTCTTGAAAGAGGAGGAGTAGGGCCTCAGACAGGTACAATGCCATAGACTCTGCCCTCCAAACCAGCCATTCCGTAATAGGGAACCACTGTTGCCAATCTCCAGGTGGGGGCTGGAGATCACTCAGTATTACAACTGCTTTCCAGATGGCATTGATCCATTCCCCTGGAGAAAATGGTGGATTCTGAGTGCTCACGGCCTCGGCACTCTCCCAGAGCCTCTTTCTAGCGCTCATTGTATTTATTTCCACAATGGGCCTTATTCCTAGTAAGTAAATAAATAAATAAAATAAAGCATTTGAACGTACAAGTGAGACCTTCTTACTCTATGGCTGTGATCACACACACTCAATCCACTTTCAGTCCGCTTCCAATGCACTTTCCAACTGGATTGTTACTGTGTGAACTGGCAAAATCCAGTTTGAAAGTGCACTGAAAGTGGATTGAAAGTGGATTATTTAGTGTGTGTGATCACAGCCCAAGTCTGTCTTTAAGCTCTTATGCCTGCTCATATATTAGATGATATATTGCTATATTTTTAAAATCAGTTTGTGAAAGACCACGTAGGATCACATCCCATAGTCTAATGCTGCCATCTCAGCACAAGCTGCTGACACAAACATACAGTAAATCTTTATTTACATGTTTTCTTACATAGAAACCTGCACAAGCACATGCCTTAGACATTTGTATGTGGCCCTTCTATATCCTCAATGTAAAAGAATGCCTCCTGGCACCAGGGCTATTTTTGGACAGGAATGCACAGGAACGGAGTTCCAGCCAGCTTCAGAGTTGGCCATGCCCACTACAGCCAAAACCTCTGTGTCGTGGCTACAGAGGGAAGGCCTGGAGAGCGACCCCCCGGCGTTCCCCCCAGGTTTACCTGGGCTCCCTGCAGCCGTGGGGCTCCTTGGCAAGCCAAGGGAAGGCAGTTTAAACTGCCTCTCCTCCCCGCCAAGGGCTGGCATCTGTGGGGCACCCGGGCAAGCCATGGGAAGGCATGGGGGTGTGGCCTAATATGTTAATGAGCTGTGCTGTCAGGGGTGCGGCCTAATATGTTAATGAGTTTCTGCTGTGCTACTGAGTTCCTGCTGGGCTTTTTCTACAAAAAAAGCCCTGCCTGGCACTCTATATTTGTATGCTTCAGCCTTAGTTACAGTGGCATTGCTGCAGCTCATTCCTCACCTGTTCTCTGCGTGTTGTAATAAGCATGACTCCAGATGGGGAGGATGCACAGGTGGATGAAGAGGGGGACAGACAAAAGCCAGAAAACGAGTGATAGAAAGTAATGTGACACAAGGTTAAAAAAAACCCATTCTTACACTTTGGAATCCAGCCATCCTTCAATCTCCCAGAAAGGAGCAGAAGAATTAACGGAAACACTGTAAGTCACTTCTGTCATTCACACCACTGGCCCACCATGCATTCAGGATTAGATATAGGGTTGGAAATTCCTGGAGATTTGTGACAGGAACCTGGGGACGAAAGGGCAGCTATAATGTCATAGACTCCACCCTGCAAAGGAGCCATTTTCTCCAGGGAAACTGATCTCCCTGCCTGGAGATTGGCAACACTATGCTCCATACAAATGTGACATACAAACACTATGCTCCACACTATGCACCCTCAAATGTGAATAAAAGATCTTGTTTGGTGTCGTGGTTAAGTGCGAGGACTCTAATCTGGGAGAACTGAGTTTGATTCCCCACTCCTCCACTTGCACCTGCTGGATGACCTTGGGCAAGCCATAGTTCTGTCAGAGCTGCTCTTGAAAGAGGGTGTCTGTTGTGGGGAGGGGAAGGGAAAGGAGTTTGTAAGCTGCTCTGAGACTCCCTTGGGTAGTGAAGGGCAGGGTATAAATCCAATCTCTTCTTCTTCTTCATAATCACAAATTAATATTTCTGCTCATGACACCGAAGGTTTCATATGTTTTAGAGAAACCATACGAAACAAATTTACTTTGCTAGTAAGCAATATCTCAGTAGGAAGCAAAAGTCGTGTTTTGGGGTGCTGAGCAGAGGGTGCTGCTGAGAAAAATGAATGGGGGGGGGGAAATCTCACTTTACTGTAGCGTACAAAGGTTGGTTTGCTTTGTCTGCAGTAGAGTATCTGGCACTGCACTTTAGGGAGAGGTGGAGAGAAGAATTTGGCTCAGGAACGGAATCTCGGAAGTTGCAAAAACATTGCAGCAGCCACTATGTTGAGTCAGTGTTAAAACACTTGGCTCAAACTTTGTGTTATTCATAAGAAGCTGGAAGGATGGCAAGGCCTTTTGCTCCCATAAATAGCCTCTGGAAGAGAACAAAGGAAATAGAGGCGGCTTACTCTGTTTAAGTATTATTATTCTGAGCTGGAAAAACAACAACATTGCTGTGGAATTCCAGAAACTAGTGCTTTAAATGTTATCTTTCCCATTTAATGGCGGTGGTGCGGGGGGGGGGGGGCCAAAGAAACGGGGTGGGGGGGGGGGGGGGAGGACAAAGTAACACATCCATTAACACTAAGCTCAAAAAGAGTACACGTATCTTGGGAAAAGTGGGATAAACTGGCACAAGTAGTTGCATGTTCACACCAGCTTCCTTTATAAATGTAACTTCAACATCATAAAATCTTAGGCCCCCAGTATATGCTGAGGGTGAGGAAGATGGAGAACTTTTGAGACCAGTTTGTAGGGCAGTGGAGGGTGGCCACAAGCAAATGTTTTTCAACTGGAGTTGAGCAAAGGCTAGAGTTCAGTGGCTGTTAGTTGCTCATAGAGTTGCCAACCCCCAGGTGGTAAGTAGGGAGGGGTATTTTTTGCAGTATAGAATAACAAGAAGAAATAGAAATAGAACTACTGCAATCTGTGCAATCAAAGCTTAATATAATATCTAAATGGATACAAAATTACAAATCACATATTCACTAATAACATCATTATTTACAGATGAATAAGTAAGATGATGGACGAAATTCCCCGGAGTTGATGTTCCGTTTCGTGACGACTTCTTCACACATCAAACCTCATACAGACGTGCCTTCATATGGTCACAATTTTTTTTCCAAATGTCAGCCCGCATTTGACACTATGGTTTGGCCACTGTATAAGTTAGCTTGCTCTGGAGCCATCCTTCCTGAGTTAAGACAAAAGTGTGTGAGCCGGAGGCTAAAAAAACTGTGAGCTAGCTCACACTAACTCAGCTTAGAGGGAACACTGCTCTGCACTCCCCAAATCTTATTTATTTATTTCATTCTTATACTGCTTCTCTTTGGCTAAGAGCTTGAAGTGTCATCTGGAGACCAGTTGTAGTTTTGGGAGATCTCCAGCCCTCAACTGGAGGTTGGCAAGTCTATACAACAGTAAACAATTACATTGATTAAAACATGTACATTATATCAATTAAAATCAATACAAAAGTGATATAATAAATACCCAATAATATAGAATCATATAAAATAATATAACCACATAAAACAATCCAATCCTCTCTCTAAAACCCCTGTAAGTTACAATGAAAATTACCCACAAACCAACTATACTTCACAATGAGATACTATGCACCAAAAGTATGCCAGAATAATTCTGCCTTACAGAGTCTCCAAAACATCATTAGGTTCTGTTGCACACGGTGTCTTCTGACAGTGCATTCCAGAGGGAGGATGCCACAGTCATGAAGGCCCTCCCCCTGGTGGCAGAAAGTGGTGCCATCCAGGGACCACCAGCAAGCCCCATGGAGATGGATGAAGAGAGCAGGCGGGGGATCATAACGCTAGTCAATCCCGTAGATATGAGGGTCCACAGCATTAAGGGCTGTAAAGGTAAGTACCAACACTTAGAACTGGATCATCAATTTGGAAGTTTCTATTATATGCAGGCTAGGGACATCATGGCAATTAACTGAACCCATAATCAAGGAGTTGTCATAGCCATCTAGTCTTCTGAAAGCACTTTTCTCTGGCTCACTTGTAGTGACTTCCTTTGTTAAAATATCTTCAGCCCCATATATTTGCAGTCTATCCTTTAGCAAGCTGAGCCACCAATTAAAATTATGCTGGGTAAACTTGAGTGGACCTAACACCCCTGGGTTCAGATCTCCAGCTCAGAACATACTCACATCTGCAGCTGATCCAGAAGACGTGCTTGGATCACTCATTCTGATCTGCAGGCTTTAGCAGGGACTCACAGGGTTAATCACAGGGATACAGGAGCTGGCTGCAAGCAATTGGCTCCCAGAGTTCCTCCTCCTCAGCTAAGATTCCAAACATGCAAAAACTTCAAAATAATAGTTCTCAGCTGCTCGTTAGCATATGCAGGCTGGTGTAAGTGAGATTTCTCTAATCAAGCAAGAATTAGAGTTCTCACCACCTTTCTCAGCTGCATCTGTGTGTGGCAGAGAGAGTAAAGAAAAACTTGCAGAAAAAAACCCAGGTCATTTTAAAATCAAGCCTCTCAGCTGCTAATTAGCTCCTAACCTTTCTCTCTCGATCCAGGGAACATTTGAAACTTACTTCACTTAAGCATATCAGTTAACCAAACCATCCAGTTCTGCTACCAGAATATGTTGGAAAAATTAGCAAAAATAGTTAAATATTCAGAGAATATTCAGTTAAATATTCAGAGATTGCAATGGATCTTTGCTTCGCTGGAGAGGAGGCATTTTCTTCTGTGCAAAAATCTTTATTTCTAAGGGAAGGGTTCACAGGAAATCTACAAAACAACAAAGATACCTAAGACTACATCTTTACACTTTGACCACACCATCTACAACAATGGAGATTCTTCTTCTTCTTGACCCCTAGAAGGAAATCACCTGAATGCATTAACTAATGATTGTTAGTAAGTAGGTTTCAATTTTCTGGGCTTTCTTTCCATTGGCTCTGTGTCAGGTTCTCTTCCAGAGCATTAACCCTAAAATGACTGAATTTTAGACCTTGCAACACACATATTTCCAACAGAAATTACATTGAGGCATTGCTGGATGGCATTCTACCAACACCACGCCATTTTTTCCAACTGGTCCATTTAATGCCAGTGGAGAATGGGGGTGCTTCAGGAGGGGTTTGCCCACCAAAAGCAGGCAAGTGGTAACCCTACCACTCCTGCAACAGGGACTATGTGGACTCATGCCGGGATTATCATCAGTGTAATGTTATTCTAATGTCAGGGACAGGACCCAAGCTGAAGAGGCTTAGGATATTGACTAAGCCTCACTCTTCAACAACATGCTCTTAATATCGTACAGTGTCATGTCAGCACAGCGCTTATAATGACTCAGCACTGATGTGGCACCAGCACATCTGGAAGTCAGTGTATTTCTAGATATGCTGGAAACTTCTTTCAACTACAACAATGTATCTTGTTGTTATGAAGGCTTAGATATCAGTTGGTATCCTAAGCCTCTCAGAGATAGAGTTGAGGATTGCACAGTTAAAAACTTCTTTCCACAGTGGGGAACCCAGAGTGGCTTACAACATTCTCCCTTCCTCCATTTTAATTCTCACAACAACCCTGTGAGGTAGGTTAGGCTGAGAGTGAGTGTGTAATGTATTGAAACGATTACATGAATCACCTCATTAGACTCCTATGTTAAGCTTCGAGCCAAGCTAGGGCTCCTCTGACCGAACTTCCTATTGGTCGCTTTGTAACAGCGACCAATCAGAACAGTACTATTCCCTGGGAGGGAAAGACTCCCATTGGTCCTTAACTGAGCAATCTCATTGGTTGTTATTTGTAAATAGGCGTGGCTACATTAGCCCGGTTATGTTTAAAAGGAGCATAGCTCCCACAGTTTGTTGTTCTGGCACCAGAGTTTGCTACTCGGCTACTCGGCTTTTGAACTTCAGCTCCTTGACACTCGGCATTGTTTGACCCTGACTTCGGCTCTGCGCTTCCCTGGCTTCGTTTGATTTATGGACTTCGACTTATGGTATGTTTGATGCTGGCTTTGTAAACTGATTTGGACTTGTTTGAACTGTGCTGCTTGACCTACTCGGCTGAACCTCGGACTGGCTTTGGACTTTGCTTGTTTGCCCCAC
>NW_015160338.1:25877-32798 GCF_001447785.1 Gekko japonicus
TCAAATCTGCAGCTGATCCAGAAGACGAGCTTGGTGTCTGTGAATCACTCATCTTGACTTGCAGGCTTTTAGCAGGCACTCAGCAGGCACTCACAGGGTTAATCTGGTCTTCAGAGCAGGAAGCAAGGGCTGGCTGCAAGCAATTGGCTTCTCCTGTTCTTCCTCCTTGGCCAGGATTCCAAACATGCAAAAACTTCAAAATAATAGTTCTCAGCTGCTCGTTAGCATATGCAGGCTGGCGTAAGTGAGATTTCTCTAATCAAGCAAGGATTAGAGTTCTCACCACCTTTCTCAGCTGCATCTGTGTGTGGCAGAGAGAGTAAAGAAAAACTTGCAGAAAAAAACCCAGGTCATTTTAAAATCAAGCCTCTCAGCTGCTAATTAGCTCCTAACCTTTCTCTCTCGATCCAGGGAACATTTGAAACTTACTTCACTTAAGCATATCAGTTAACCAAACCATCCAGTTCTGCTACCAGAATATGTTGGAAAAACTGGCAAAATAGTTAAATATTCGGAGATTGCAATGGATCTTTGCTTCACTGGAGAGGAGGCATTTTCTTCTATGTAAAAATCTTTATTTCTAAGGGAAGGGTTCACAGGAAATCTACAAAACAACAAAGATACCTAAGACTACATCTTTACACTTTGACCACACCATCTACAACAATGGAGATTCTTCTTCTTGTTGACCCCTAGAAGGAAATCACCTGAATGCATTAACCAATGATTGTTAGTAAGTAGGCTTCAGTTTCCTGGGCTTTCTCTCCATTGGCTCTGTGTCAGGTTCTCTTCCAGGTCAGTCTAAACAATAGCACGCAAGGTAAAGCGCATTAACCCTATAATGACTGAATTTTAGACCTTGCAACACACATATTTCCAACAGAAATTACATTGAGGCATTGCTGGATGGCATTCTACCAACACCACGCCATTTTTTCCAACTGGTCCATTTAATGCCAGTGGAGAATGGGGGTGCTTCAGGAGGGGTTTGCCCACCAAAAGCAGGCAAGTGGTAACCCTACCACTCCTGCAACAGGGACTATGTAGACTCATGCCGGGATTATCATCAGTGTAATGTTATTCTAATGTCAGGGACAGGACCCAAGCTGAAGAGGCTTAGGATATTGACTAAGCCTCACTCTTCAACAACATGCTCTTAATATCGTACAGTGTCATGTCAGCACAGCGCTTATAATGACTCAGCACTGATGTGGCACCAGCACATCTGGAAGTCAGTGTATTTCTAGATATGCTGGAAACTTCTTTCAACTACAACAATGTATCTTGTTGTTATGAAGGCTTAGATATCAGTTGGTATCCTAGGCCTCTCAGATTGCACAGTTAAAAACTTTTAAAACTTTCTGGCATTGTTAAATTTTTATCTCTGTATATTTCACAGCTGTCCAGTACTTTTGGCTAGCTCTCCTCTGACAATGATTAGTATGCTTTATTTATTTACTTAATTTAATTTAATTTATACTCCACTTCTTTCCACAGTGGGGAACCCAGAGTGGCTTACAACATCCTCCCTTCCTCCATTTTAATCCTCACAACAACCCTGTGAGGTAGGTTAGGCTGGGAGTGAGTGACTGGCCCAAGGTCACCCAGTGAGCTTCCACAGAAAAGAGAGTCAAACTGGGATCTCCCAGAGCCAACTACACAAACTACAAGGAAAACTGGCTAATAAGTAGTATGTTCTCTTTTGGATGACATGCATCTGCATTCTTCCTGGACACTTGTTTTTTTTTTCCAAACTATTGCATTATTTCGTGCCTTAGAAATGTTTTGATTATATCATTGAAACCAAACTGGATGGTGATTAGAAAGCAAGCTTCTCCTCAAAATATGCCTATGGATTTTTAAAAAGAATCCCGTGGGATAGCTCCCTTTCAGTGTATACAGTAGAGCAGTTAAAATAGCAGGGGTAGTCTGGCGCAAATCATATGGCACTTCTCTTATTGAGACCTTGGGCATTTCTGAATATTTCAGCATTGCAACAGAATTATATTTCAGTTCCCAAATGTGACAATCAGTCTTGGAGTCAAAATCAATTGCCAAGCTTTCTACTTGCAGGAATAAAACAAGAAGTGCACATTGAATAGGGTTAGTAATGCATCCTAGATTTCTAATTCTGAATAATGACAGATGAAAGGGGTCATGTCTAAGTATTGCTGCTATATAGCTATTCCTGATTAGTTTACCAGTAAATACCTTACCAGTAAATAAAAAGTGGCATCCCATTGGGTTTTTCTATGCCAAATGGTTCTCCCCTAGGATTAATCTGTCACTGGATTTATACATTTTATCTGGTACAAGGCCATGGGGGTGGGGGGAATTTAGGATTAAGTACATCAAAAGGGAAGTGAGAGAGGCATTTTGTTTTTATTACACTAAATTAAATTGTTATGGAAAGGTTTTGTTAACATCCTCAGAGCTGTGGCTTATTCCTTTCTAGAAAACCATGGTTCACTCATTGCTATGATTGGCACTGAAGTTATCTTACTATCCTAGGGTTGCCAGCTCCAGGTTCAGAAAGACCTGGAGATTTGAGTGTAGGACCTGGGAAAGTGGGGTTTAGGGAGAGAATGGACCTTGGTAGGATATAATGCTGTGCAGTCTACCTTCCAAAGCAGCCATTTTTCTCCGGGAGAAGTGGAATAAATGTTTTAAATAAATAAGCGATGTATGCAGTCTGGAGATCAGTTTTAATTCCAGGTGATTTCCAGCCGCCATCTGGAGATTGGCAACCCTACTTGTTTATAAGATCCTAAAGATGTTATATCAGTGTATCGGAGACACAGTAGTTCACAGGGGTCGTTTCGTAGAAAAATCACAATAGTTCACCGCCGTTGTAGAGACCTGTTGAGATATGGCCCATACAAGGAGATGGACTGCTTGGTGGCCACTGATACCAGTTTGCTGGGCATTTTGCAGATGAAATCGCTCACAGCTGTACTGATTTGGGCTTTACATTAGTAGTAATAGGGTCAGATAGCGCCAGGGTGCTGGCTTGTTCAGTTGCATGGGATACCTTTTAGTTCATTCAGTCTAAGGAGGTTGATTATTGGATGTTTGAAATTTGCTTCCTACTTGTATGAACCCTGTCTGTCCTGGGCCCCGGTCACACGGAGGATTTGCTGCTCTAAAGGCACGAATGTCAGGTGGATTTTCGGGGCACGATCACACCACAACATCTGGGAAGCGTAGCGCACCCGTGGCCAACCCGTGGTGTCCCACTGAAGATGCACAGTAAAAAAGTACCATGGAAAGTGCACTAACATCTGGAAACTGCGGGGCAGGGGCGGGCGTCTGATCGCGGGAGTGCTAGTATCCCATGGCATACGGCGCCCATCCACGTTCTGTCGCAAACTGGATGTTTTTCGTAAGCACATGTGCACAAACACATAACTGAAAGCAGTGCTGCTCCACGGAACTGCGCATGCGCACAAACACAAAACGCTTGCCGTGCCGCTTCTTTGCCACGCTCCAGCATCGCTGTGTGATCGCCACCTAACAGCCTAAGCGCGGAGACTCGGGGGACAGTGTGATTGGGCTACTGTGCTTTATTTTGCTCTGGGGCAAACAGCCACGGCCCCCCCACACACGTTATCTGGCCTGTGTGACCGGGTCCTGATTGCTTAAATATGATAGAGCAGGGGCTTGTTGACTAGGTATAGGTAGGAGATAGTAAATATCTTCTTGGGAGAGGCCATGGTTGGCTCAATCTTTGAAAAAGGTGATACATCAACCCCTAAAGAAATCTAATCTAGACACAGGAGATTTGAATAAATATAGTCCAGTCCAGTGTTCCCCCTAAGGTGAGTTAGTGTGAGCTAGCTCTCAGTTTTTTGGCCTCTGGCTCACACATTTTTGTCTTAGCTCAGGAAGGAGGGCTCCAGAGCAAATTAATTTATGCAGTAGCCAGATTGCTTGCTCACAAGTTTAATGCCAGTAGCTCACAAAGTAGAACAGGACTCTACAGCTTAGAGGGAGCATTGGCTCCAGTCCCAAATGTACGATTCTTGAGCAAGGTGATGAATCAGGTGGTGGGTGGACAACTTCAAGGATTCTTGGATGAAACAGATTGTTTAGGTCCTTTCCAATATGATTTCATGCCTGGTTATGGGCCTTGGACACTCTAGTGAATGACCGGTGCAGGGAAATGGACAGAGGGCACACAACTCTGCTGATTGTCTTGGACCTTTTAGCAGCTTTTGATACCATCAGTCATGTTATCCTTTTGGACTGCCTTTCGGGCTTGAGCCTGGGACAGACCATTTTGCAGTGGTTTCAGTCCTACCTGGGGGTAGGTTTCAAAAGATGGTGCTGGGGGACTGCTGCTCAGCTCCTTGTCCTGAAGGCAGGGCCAGTGCTACCATTATGCCAACTAGGTGACCGCCTAGAGTGCAGATATCAGAGGGGCACGGAATGGACAATCAACAACCCTACAACCAGCCGCAGGCTCTCAGACTCATTCACTCACTCACTCACCAGCCCCGGCTCTCCTGTGCTTTTTCTCCTCTGTGCAGTTGTGGCAGCTGCAGCAGGTCTCACTGCTTGCCCGCACTCCTCAGCTCCTCCCACCCGCCCAAGCCCATGGGAGCCAAAGGCAAGGCTTGCCTCCCCCCAAGCCCACCGGAGCCAAAGGCAATGTTATGAAACAGAGCAAAAATAATTATGCTCGGTATGTCAAACAGTGCAGAAAATGATATTACAAAGGTAGAAAGCAACCTAACTCTAACCCCCAGAACAAACCAAGCTCAACCCCGGGTACATATGAAAACACAGACTCAGCATGAAGAAAGGTTAAAGCGCTTAGGGATCTTTAGCTTGGAGAAATGAGGACTGAGGGGTGACATGATCGAGGTTTACAAGATTATGCATGGGACAGAGCAGGTAGAGAAAGAAGTACTTTCCTCCTTTTCTCACAATGCAAGAACTCATGGGCACTCAATGAAATTGCTGAGCAGTCAGGTTAGAATGGATAAAAGGAAGTAGTTCTTCACCCAGAGAGTGATTAACACATGGAATTCACTGCCACAGGAGGTGGTGGCAGCTACAAGCATGGACGGCTTCAAGAGGGAACTGGATAAACATATGGTCCATCAGTGGCTATTAGCCCCAAGGTATAGATAGGAACTCTAGGTCTGGGGCAAGGGATGCTCCGTATTCTTGGTGCTTTGGAGGGGGCAACAGTGGGAGGGGTTCTAGTATTTTGGCCACACTGGTGGACCTCCCGATGGCAGCTGGTATTTTTGGCCACTGTGTGACAGAGTGTTGGAGTGGATGGGCCATTGGCCTGATCCAACATCGGCTTCCCTTATGTTCTTATGTTCTTAGCATGTGCACACTTCTTCACATAGATCGAAACAGGTTTCCTCAAATATTACATGCATGTAGGGGGAGTTAGTTGTCAGGAAGACATTATTAGAGTCAAGATGAATAAGTAACTGAGCTATAAAAACAGCAGGACTAACAATACAGTAGGATGTGTAAATTGCAGTTCACTGCGTAGGACAAACCGGTCAAACCCTCCACCAAAGGGTAAATGGATACAAAACTGACATCAAGAATTGCAAAACTGAGAATACTGTAGGAGAACTACTGCTGCAAAAGAGACTATTTGGTTTGGCCTGCCTCGGAGTCGCGGGTCGCTCTCCAGGCCTTCCCTCTGTAACCAGTCATGCAAAGGTTTTGGCTGAAGTCAGTATGGCCAACTCTGAAGCCAGCCGGAACTTCATTCCTGTGCGTTCCTGCCCCAAAATAGCCCTGCCTACAACTATACCTGGTAGAGCTCCCAGTTTTTCAGACCTACAATCTGTCTGAGCAAAGGCTACGAAAATAATACAGAGGAAATGTGGTGCTGTACGAAAGCTGATACCATCTTCGTCTCTCCGTATCGTCATCCGGCGATGCTAGCCCTTACTTGCTGTTTTAGTCACTTCTACATGACGTCATCGTGCCAGAGATGTTGAGCCTGACTGTGGGTGTTGGGGATCTGACTCCACCCCCCCCCCCGCCGGCCAACTGGCTGGCGGTGGGCTGGAGCCCATCAAGTCAGGGGATTCCCTGTTCCCACCTGGTGGCTGGCAGCCCTATGTTCCCAACGCCTGGCTGGGAGATTCCTGGAGATTTAAGGTCAGAGCCTGGAGAAGGTGGAGTTTGAGAAGAAGAATCTTCTCAGCAGAGATATGACATCATAGAGTACCCCCTCCAAAGCTGCCATTTTCTCCAGGGGAACTGGAAGTTGGCAACCCACCCACCGGCCTCCCACATCCACCCCCCCTTTTTTACGAGGGTTGCCAGGTCCCTTCGTCTCGTAGTGGGGGGATCTGGGGGACATTCCAAGAGTGGGCAGGGACATCCCCAGTGCCCCGAAGTCACCCGGAAGTGACGTCGTCACCAATGCTCCCTCTAAGCTGTGGAGTCCTGAGAGCAAAAATTACACTTTGTGAGATCCTGGCATTAAAGCTGTGAGCAGGAGATTTAGCTACTGCATAAATTAGTTTGCTCTGGAGCCCTCCTTCCTGAGCTAGGACAAAAATGTGTGAGCCGGAGGCTAAAAAACTGTGAGTTGGCTCACACTCACTCAGCTTAGAGGGAACACTGGTCATCACACTCCCTACCAGGCTCCCAGCCCCTCCTTTCCCCTCACAGGCTGGACAGCGTGCATGGCAGTTTGTTTAAAAATAAAGGAGGAACTGATAGAGCCAGGAATTGTGACGTCAGGGGACGAAGGGCTCTTGCCTTAGGTAGAAATACTACAGTCAGAAAGGGGGGAATAGCTCCCCACAGTGCCTTTTGAGGCTGGCAACTGGCTTGGAGGGGAAGTCTCTACCCACACACACACACACACCAATAACAGTTCCCAGCTTAATC
Organism: Gekko japonicus; assembly: GCF_001447785.1. Lineage (NCBI taxonomy): Eukaryota > Metazoa > Chordata > Lepidosauria > Squamata > Gekkonidae > Gekko > Gekko japonicus. Next base: position 32,757 of record NW_015160338.1, read on the forward strand.
AGGCTCTCCTTTACCTATGTGAGGAGCTGCGGTGGCTCAAGC
>NW_015160338.1:33015-36620 GCF_001447785.1 Gekko japonicus
CTCTAATCTGGGAGAACCCGGTTGTATTTCCCCACTCCTCCACGTGCACCTGGCTGGATGACCTTGGGCAAGCCGTAGTTCTGATAAGAGCTGTCCTTGAAAAAGAGCAGTTTCTGTCAGAGCTCTCTCAGCCCCACCTACCTCACAGGGTGTCTGTTGTGGGGAGGGGAAGGGAAAGGAGTTTGTAAGCCGCTCTGAGACTCCTTTGGGTAGTGAAGGGCGGGATATAAATCCAATCTCTTCCTCTTCCTCTTCTTCTTAGTCATGCCGGCCACATGACCATGGCAATGTCTTTGGACAGTGCTGGCTCTTTGGCTTGGAAACAGAGATGAGCACCGCAACCCTAGAGTCGGATTCGACTGGCTTTCGAGCAAGGGAAACCTTTACCTTTACCTTACCTACGTGACTGCTGGGAGAGTCAAGGCCCCCCCCCTTTTTTAAAAAGTGCAATGAATAGTTTGGCTTTTCACTCAGCCACATTGCAGTGGGAATATATGACTATGAGAATTAAAGAACTCCAGAGCAACACCATTCTCTTCTCATCCCTGCCCCCCCCACCTTTCCTTCCTTCTCCCTGCCCCTGCTTTGACTCCTGTGTTACTACTGTTATGTGGCATGGATGTCTCCATGTAAACAAAGCAGCATTCCTGTCTCTTTCCACTTAAAGTCGTGACGATGACCATGGGGCCTTCTTGGCGCTCCTGCACTCACCTAATGCTTCGCAACCGTTAACCACCCAGAAAGAAAATGAAAAAGGAAGGTGACAGAGAAGCATGACTTCAGCATGTTGGGGGCGTCACTGTTTGGGGGCGGGGTTTTCCCCACCGGCCATTTGGCTGGTGGTGGGCAGAAGCCCCCAAACCGAGGGATTCCCCACCTGGACCTGGGGAATGGCAACCTTACTTACTGATTTTTGAATTTCAGAAAGTGAACTTCTGGGGCTCCTTCTGGTGGGCTGGGTTTTGGGATAGGTGAATTCGGATTTGGAATAATTAGAAACAACAACAGAGCAGATATGGGAAAGGTGTAAATGAGAGACTGTTTAACCTTTGCATTGTAGTGTAGCTAACTTTGAACCATATTGCAGCTGATAATTTCAAAAGAGTTGCAGCCGGAGGAGAAAAAGAACTTCCCTCTACCACTCTCTGCTGAATGCGAATTGTTGTTAGTTTGTGCTTACGCAACAGAGACCAGTTGTTGGGAAGAACTTTAGTCATTACTGGTTTGCTGACCCCCTGACCTAAAGGTGAAAGGCCCTGTATCCCATTTTTAATTATCTCAGCCAGCCCCTAACTTTAAATCAGCAAGTAATTAAAGACTTTATAAACTCTGAATCCCTTAAATCCCAAAGATTATGGGACTACATTCTTCTAAAAAATTCTAGCATTTGAAAAGGATTTACCTGTTAAATATATGCATTTATAATCGCTTTATTATTTTAGAATTCAAATTTAATTTAAAAAGTATCCTAAACACACTTTTTGGGAAGTAGGTCACATTGACCTCAGTTGGACTTACTTTTGGGTAAACATGCTTAAGAAGACTGAACTGTAAGAGGTATACCAATAAAGGAGGAATAGAAGGGTTTTACTTTAAAGCCAACTCTGTTGCTGAGTGGCCATTTTGACTCCTTGTAAAAACTGTTTTTTTAATTAGTAAAATTCTCAGCAGAAATTTGGTCACCTAAGTTTAAGGTGTGTATAAATAGTCCAAAGCAGGGCTATTTTGGGGCAGGAACGCACAGGAACGGAGTTCCGACTGGCTTCAGAGTTGGCCACACCCACTACAGCCAAAACCTCTGCGTGCCTGGCTACAGAGGGAAGGCCTGGAGAGTGACAACCCCCCGCGACTCCGAGGCGAGTGGGCCAGGGGGGGCTGGAAAGCTCGGGGAGGCGTTTAAATGTCTCTCTGTGCTTTCCCCAGCCTGTCCAAGGGCCAGCTTGCCTGGGCTCCCCACAGCCACGGGGCGCCTGGGCAAGCCAAGGGAAGGCACGGGGTGTGGCCTGATATGCTAATGGGTTTCTGCTCTTAGTTTTGGCCTATTATGCTAATGAGTTCCTGCTGGGCTTTTTCTACAAAAAAACCCTCTGGTCCAAAGTAATGCAATCAGATACATTTAATGCATGTGCCTAAACTGCTTTATATGTAGCTTTTAATTTTCATCTGCTGGTTACAATGTTAGTTGAATTAGCACAACTGTGTGTGGTTTCCAGTGTCTCTAGACCGTAGATACTTAAAGCAGAATTATCATCAAACCTCTGGCTAAATACAATCTGAGACTGAAAGGATTTATTTTTATTTTATATTAGTTCATTTATTTACAGTCTTCCTTTCTCACTGAGACTCAAGGTAGGCTACAGAACTAGAGACCAATACAAGAAAGGTCAGTGTAAATACATAAAACAAGCGATGCAATAAAACCAGATTACCGAATTAGAGATCACTGAAGTAAGAGTAGCGTAATGCATCCAATGAAAAAGCAATTTAGAAAAACACAGCGTCTTCTGAGGTAGAGGAGAGCCAGATTCAGCTCTCTGCTTTGGCAGGGGCAGCTGGAGAGATGCTTTGTGGGCCAAGCATGGGCACTAGGAAACACACTGGAGGGTGCCATGGCACTCACAAGGACCATGGTGAATAGATTATGGGACACAGAGAAGGAAGAGATCAGAGCTCTGTCGTTGTGAAGATGAAATGGTATGCATGGCAGGAGAAGCAACTAAGGAGTTGCATTAAGAACATAAGAACATCAGAGAAGCCAATGTTGGATGGGGCCAATGGCCCATCCAGTCCAACACTCTGTATCACACAGTGGCCAGAAATACCAGGTGCCCTCAGGAGGTCCAGCAGTGGGGCCAGGACACTAGGAGCCCTCCCACTGTTACATAAGAACATAAGAGAAGCTAATGTTGGATCAGGCCAATGGCCCAACCAGTCCAACACTCTGTCACACAGTGGCCAAAAATACCAGGTGCCGTCAGGAGGTTTGGCAGTGGGGCCAGGAGACTAGGAGCCCTCCCACTGTTACATAAGAACATAAGAGAGGCTAATGTTGGATCAGGCCAATGGCCCATCCAGTCCAACACTCTGTCACACAGTGGCCAGAAATACCAGGTGCCATCAGGAGGTCCAGCAGTGGGGCCAGGACACTAGGAGCCCTCACTAGGAGCATTGAGCTCCTTGGAGGAAGAACAGAACAGAGAATCTCACATTAAAGACTGCAAATGCATTGTGCCAGACAGTTTTTTGCCAGGTAGATCCTTTTCTCAGGTGCATGACGCATTACCCTAAGATGGCAGAAGTAAATATTCAGGTTTAGAGAGAAGTCGGTGTAGCTGTGTGTGTGTATTTTTTTTAGGGGGGGATTGCTAATAATTTTATCTAATTGTCTATATCAGCAGTTTAAATATACATACATACATACATATATACCAGGTGCTGTCAGGAGGTCCAGCAGTGGGGCCAGGACACTAGGAGCCCTCACTAGGAGCATTGTGCTCCTTGGAGGAAGAACAGAACAGAGAACCCGCAAATGCATTGTGCCAGACAGTTTTTTGCCAGGTAGATCCTTTTCTCAGGTGCATGACGCATTACCCTAAGATGGCAGA
>NW_015160338.1:36826-93540 GCF_001447785.1 Gekko japonicus
GTGGTCATGTGGCCGGCATGACTAAACACCGAGGCGCACGGAACGCTGTTACCTTCCTACTGAAGTGGTACCTATTTATCTACTTGCAATTTCTTGCTTTCGAACTGCTAGGGTGGCAGGAGCTGGAACTAGAGACCGGGAGCTCACTCCATCATGCGGCACACTCGGGTCTCGAACTGCTGAACTACCGACCTTCCACAACCTGCAGTTCAGCGTCTTAACCACTTGAACCACCGCAGCTCATTTACATATACATATACACACATATATTTCCAGTTCCATGTTTACAAATAAAGCCTGTGACTGTTATTAGAGATGCAATCACTGTAGGTTGTAGTCCCGTCATTCCTGAAGTTGTTCTGTCATCAGGAGTGATGAAGGTACAGGGGGACTCAGTGTCGTCATTACTCTTGTGCTGGTTTAAATCCTGCTCCTTATGCTGCCGTAGAGGAGAGAGATGGCCATTTCTTGTGTAGTCAGGCATGAGCATCATCTAAACAATGAACAGTTTTGCAATAGTAGGTCTATTTTAGAACTCATCTTCAGATACCCATTGATGCAGACATACATGCATACACTAGTAGATTACCTAGAAAGGGTGCCATGCCCAAACGAAGGTGATCATGACTATACTTTCTTTCATTTCTCAGGCAGGGGGTTAGTTAATGCCTTTGGTCTGCCTGTGACTATTAGCATATAAGAAATCAATCTGAATGCCTTTTCCCATGTAGGAACTACACACTAGAGAACTCCAGTAAATTAGGCAACCCCTTCCCTCTTCTCACACCTGTTTCCATAATTACACTGCTGTGCACACTATGCTGTTACATCAGAATGTTGCCTAGCATCCAAATAGCCCTCACCTGAAACAGACCTATGCAGATTTCTGTTGTTCTTTGCCACTTCTGTAACATCAGGGAAAAAATGAGTTGCATTGACTCTCCAACAGAGAACGTAGCAATGTACAACAGGCAGTTCAGGAGAAAGAATTTACCAGCTTTTGCTTCATTATGCAAGGATCCGTCCATCTTGAGAATATGTGTTCATACACAATTTCATACGCAGTTGGTAGGCAGCTATCTCGTAAGAAAGAATGCATCCCTTCTCGTCTTGTTCTTTTAGCTATCAGACAAGGGGCTCACTCGAGATTCCTGTCTAGCTTGCAGGATGGCAAGATGAGCTTTCACATCTGTTTGGATGGCATTTTCTAGTTCTACATCTTATGACTTGCTTAGGAGAGTTAGTCAGTGTCTTCTATTTGGGAGTCATCTGAATGGCCTTGAAGAAGATTCTTAATTGTTTAGGAACTCATACTCAGATGCTAACTCTATGGTCTGTTTGTTGAGGTTTCTACCACTAACCACTGAAGATTGCAAAGCTGTGTCATTTTTAAAAAAACTAAATTTATTTTTTTTAAACCACAGACCGTAAAAAGCCTCAGTTGTGCTGAGTTAATTCTGGTGTTTTCCTTCAGCTAGAATAACACTATTAGACTGGAGATGGGGATGATTGAGGTGGAAAGAGTAAAGGTATTTTAAGTTCAAATCATATGGATTCCTAATGTTCTACTGATGTACATGATTAAAAAGACAGTGTCTTGAAATACATAGAATTTAAATACATGTTTTAAATAAGATAATTCTTTTCTTCCTTGTGTCCGTCCTATATAGCTACTAGTTAACTGTTGTTTTCAGTAATTGTATGCAAAAAAAAGCTTTGAGTGTCAGAGGGTGTGATCATATGTACCAAAAGCTGCGGCAACGATGCAATTCCCCCGCGAAGTAAAGAGGCACGATCAGACAGACACATCTGTCCAGCGTCCCGGAGTCATCGTCGGGGCATTGTATTGTGCCGCAGGAGCGTGGAAAAAAGCCACCGGGTAAAACCTTCTAGTATCTGAAACTGCGGGGGGCGTGGACGGAAGTGTGATTGCTCAAACGCGCATCATTGCAGCCCGGTGCAAACAGCCTCGCTTCCCGCCCGCACTTTCTCCCTTGTGTGACCGCAGCCAGAGATTTCTTTTTGAAAATTCCCATCAAAACGTGAAAATACTTGTGATTCCTAGAAACTCTACCAATTCATTTTAAATAAAATGCACTGACCAGAGTTTTTGTTACCTTGGCTTTGGGTACAAAAGATAACTTTGAATTTACACATGTAAAAATACATGTATTATTGGCACGGAACCAACCCTCAAGTATCAGAAGCTGAACACTTTAGTGTTGGTTTTGTGGATATGGGCCCTTTCTGTTTATAATTACAAAATGTTTTGAAAAGGAACTTGGTAAGAAATTAAACAGATCTTCATTGTTGTTGTTTTTAATTATCTTTTGGAATAGGATAAAAGATCCTCTAAGAAAGCAATTTTTGCATCTTTAAAAGACAAAATAATTGAGCTGCCTTTTTTGTTTTGTTTTTCAGGACTGGGAAGCTGGAATATGCGTATCTAAGATGGAAACATCCACCTCGAGTGCTGCTGGGAAAAAAGAAGGGAAAAGCACTCTTCTAGAGGGGAATGGCTTTACTGACACAGGGAAGAAAATGGTTCCTTTAGCAGCAGCAGCAGTTGCACAAGGAGGTATTCTTTTTTTCCCACACTTTGAAAACCACGGGGGTTCTTTTTCACTTGCTTGTTACAAGTTAATATGAAGAACGGCATATATCCATGTGAGAATAATATGTCGAGTTTATTGGGGCTGTTGGTTTCAGAAAGTTAGAGGAAATGAAGGCTGACAGTTTGCCGATTGCTGGGCCATCACGGAATGGTTATTTTAACGAGGCAACTTGCGACTCAGAACTGGATCTCAGAAAAAAGAAATAACTTATCCAGCTACTTGATACTAGTGTAACTTTGGCATTCAACTCGACTACACAGATAGTTTTGAGGATCACTTGTTGCTATTAACTAGTTGTTGGGAAGGAGGAGGAAAGTTACAGTTCTTCTTGGGAGAGCAAAGCCAGGCACTTCTAGAAACTCAAATCCCGTGTTCCAGCAAAATGGCATAATTTACTTAGCTTGTGTGATAGTCTCCCCCCATATATATATATTTATTGTATAAAGAAACTATACATACAGTCCACTTAGATTAATTAATAATCTTGAAAGTCTTAGTTTTCAGTCATTTTTGTATTCACTTATACACTCTTGACCAAAATTTGGGATGATTTTCTTCATCTTTTCCTTGGAGTAGAATACCCTGTCTATCCATCTCCGCCAGCTTGTGTGATATTCTTCATGACTGCAGAGTTTGGTTTTCAGAGCTGGGACCCTGGAAAGGAGGAATACATAGACTTTGAGATAATAGCTGTGTAAACAGGGAAATAGACTGTGTGCCTCCATTCTTATTACTTCCAATCCTGTTCCTGATCACAAAAATCTGTAGTTGTTACCCACATCAGAGGTCTTTTGTTGATCATAATGTTTGTTTTTTATGGTTACTGAAAATATATGTGATGAATATAGTGCCCGGAGGCCCTCTGAAAATATCTGTAGATAAGTGAGTAATCTGAAGGGATTTAAGTTCTTTCTTAACCAAGGGACAATTAACACTGGTACAAATGGGACTTGACAAACCACGGTGGCCTGAGAAGATACAAGAGTTTTTGTTCTCTTTCAAAATGTATGCAGGTCATTGTGAGCCCTCTGTGAACCTTAGGCAGAAATTTTGTGTATTACATTGCTGTGTTGAATACACATGAACCTGCCTTATATTGAGTTGCCCTATATAGAGTTGCCAGACCCCCAGTCTGAGTGGGGGTTCCCCTGATTTCGGGGGCTACTTCCCACCACCAGCCAGCTGACTGGTGGCGGGAGAACCCCGCCCCCAAGGGCGACCACCCGCAGCCTTCCCTACTGCAAGATTTAAAGGGCCCTCCAGCTGACTGGTGGCAGCACGTGGCCCGCTGATCAGCTGGAGAGCCCTTTAAATCTTGCAGGAGGGAAGAAGGTAGAGGGGTGGCCATGCACACCTGCACTCCAAGCTGTGAATTTGAGGTTTGGAATGCAGGTGCTTGTGACCTCCCGCTTCTCCCCAAAAGCATTTAAAGGGACCCTTTCAGAGCTTTTGGGAAGGAGTGAGAGCCACATGCCTGCACTCCAAGTCGCGAATTTGTGGCTTGGAGTGCAGGCTCATGCAGCCTCCCTCCCCCGCTTCTTCCCAAAAGCATTTAAAGGGACCCTTTCAGAGCTTTTGGGAAGAAGTGGGGGCCACATGGAAAAGGTTTCTTAATGCTGGGTACATTCTGCTTCATAACATATTTTTTCCTCCATTTTTTAAATTGTTCAAACTCCCATATCATCTGAATGTAAAGATGCAGGCAATTAAGAAAGATGTGTGTTTGTGTGCTTGCTTGCTTTTTCTGCCATTTGACAGGTAACTTGGTTTTACTTGTGCCACTGTCAATATCTGTCTGTGAGCAGGTGAAAGCTCCCCCACCCTTTATCTTAACTCTGTTATAGCCTCTCATCATTTCAAAAAATGCAAATCTTTATTAAATTTGTTTAGAATAAATTTCCTCTTTTTATATGTAAAGAATGAGTTGTATATGTGTGATGCAGGCAAGTGGTAGCAAAGCCCCAAACCAATCAGACTTGAACCAACTGAGGTTATTATGGCTGCTGCCACACACGCTAAATAATCCACTTTCAATCCACTTTCAGTGCACTTTCCAACTGGAGTTTTACTGTGTGAACTGGCAAAATCCACTTTGAAAGTGCACTGAAAGTGGATTGAAAGTGGATTACTTAGCGTGTGTGGCAGCAGCCTATGTCTTGTACATAAAACTTGATTGGCAAAAAAACACATTACTCAAAAGCATTACGTTTGGGGTTTTCCTGGAAGGGATGTTGCATACTTGCCAAGAGCATTTTTGAAAAACAAAATGGAAGTTTTGTTGGATAATACTACCACAGTTTGGCTTACATTGACTTTTTATTTAGTGTGCCAACTAAAATAAATTGCCAGAATTGTTACTATAAGGAATATTATGTCTTTTCCTTTGTATCTGGCCTTTTAAAGGACCCATATGTTCCATTTGGTATCAGAGAGTCATTTGATATACTATTGGTTATAATGGTTTGAATTGTATAGCTTCCATTTTTTGTTCCTAGAATGCCAGTGGTGCATCCTATGCCTACTGAAGTCAACAAAACATTCTACACAGACTCCTTAAGGTCATAGCCTGAGAGATCTTTTTCTCCCCTCCTTGCTTTTTAAAACCCAAATGAAAGGTACTGGAGAGCTTAAAAGAATGCACACTATGGCTGAGTTCAGACTGGCAGTTTGACCCGATATAGGCATGTTTCACAAACTGAGTAAAGGGGCCGGTTCACACAGGCACAGCTGTCCGACGTTCCCCAGCCATACTCAACCCATTCTATGATGATTCCCTACCGAGTTAAAAAAGTACCAGGTGAAAGCCGTAGCAAACCCTGGGGAGCGCGATGATCCCGCTTCCCGGAAGTGTGCACGCTAAAAGCCACAAACAAGCTGCATTGATAATGTGAACCGGCTGATCTGGCAGCAGGGATGCACATAAGTGCCCATGCGCAATATGCGCGGGAGCGCACAACCGCATGCGAGGACGCTTCCGGCTCGCCCAGTTAAAGCTCCCAGCAGGCAGCCTCCTGTGGCAGGCGTGCGAGGAGCGTCCTGGAAAAGGGTGGAGACCTTGGACCTCCTGGCAGTGTGGGGTGAGCGGCCAGTGCAGGAGGCCTTGCGTCAGACCCATAGGAACAGGGAGATGTTTGAGCAAGTTGCTCGAGAAGGAGGCGCATGGGCGCATGTTGCCGGAATGAAAAAAAGCCGCTTACAGCCGCGCCTCCGCTATGGGTGGGCCAACAGTGCGAACGCTCCCTTACACTTCCTCCCTGGTATGCTCCCGCATCAGTAGGTGCAGTGCAGCCGGGAATCCCCTACACAACTTGGTCTGGGTCTTTTTACCCTGCCTCCCTCGCGCTTCATACTGCCAGTCTGTCCTCAGCCTATGTTGCGTTATTTTGGTTCTTCGTAATACAACATATTACATAGCCTTTGTGATTGAAGTAGTTACTAATAGGGGAATTTCACATTACCCTTTTAAAGCCGTTTTTAAGACATTATTGTACTGTCTTGGAGTAAACCATTTCACACAGCCTTTCCCCTACCGGTAAGGAGCCGTCTCTGAAGTGGTTTGGCATTTCAGACTGCACTGCTTTGTTTTCCCGCCCTTTTTCGCCTGTGTGGGCGATCTTCGTCCTTTTTTTGTTTTGAATGTTTGTTGTAGAGCACTATACTGCTATAGCGCTTTACTGCTATAGCGCTATAACACAGCACCAAAACAGCAACTCCATTGGAATGCTTGGACTCCACTGGGATACATGAGATGGCTACATCTGCCACCTGAAAACCGCCCCTATCCAGATGCCTCCAAAGGTCATCCGTGAGGGTGACCAGTGCTGCCTCCGTCCTGTGGCCTGGTTGGAAGCTGGACTGGAAGGGATCTAATGTGGAGATGTCATCCAAAAAACCCTGCAAATGAATTGCCACCGCCCTCTCAATTAATTTGCCCAAATAGGGCAAACTGGAGACTGGCCTGCTAACAAGCTCAAGAGGATGTGGCAACCCTCAGGGAGACAGGAAGAAGGGGCAAGCATACCCCAAGGAGTCTTCCTTGTAAGGGTCAGGAACTCGGGCCGGGGAGGACATGTTAGCCTTCCTGCCAGCTAATTGGTTCTTTTGTCCTACTTGAGTTTTTCTTGGCAGTAACTGATGGAATACTAATAATTGTACAGCTATGATCAGTTCTGATCCTAAGCCTCACTTGTCTTGATGTGTATTAGCTTTAAAAGAGATGAACAACTGTTTTTATGTGAGTCCCAGTAACAGCAGAATATCTACTGTGAGTTGCAAACTCATTTAATTTTTTTAGAAGTGAGATTGATCAAAGATGTTGGAAGGATTGTGATAAAAGCATTGTGTAATGAAATGTAAAGAATCACATTCTGGGAAGAGAATGGTTGATAAATTACGGGAAATGACTACTACCTCTTGTACTCTCAATGTTCTTCACTAACCAAAAAATGCTTTTAATTTTAAAATATGTTTCCTTTGAACTCTAAATATACTGTGGCCTTGGTAATCAAGACAGTGGGCAGTTCACGCAAACAGTTTCCCTTCTATACAAGCAGTTGTTGTGACTGCTCTCAGACCAACGTGTGTTTGTGATTACATGGAGACGTATTAGTATGGTTGTATGTAGAGGCAGCTGCCAATGACTTTGGTGATGGCACAGTAGTTCTGTTGAACAGGAATTGCTACTGGCTCTACAACTTGGTCACAATTAGTGTTTCCCATACAGTCATGACCAATGTTCCCTCTAAGCTGAGTTAGTGTGAGCTAGCTCACACTAACTCAGCTTAGAGGGAACACTGGTCATGACTTATGCAGAGTTGAGCCTTTCTTCTAAGAAGCATTTTCCCCACCTTGTATCCAGGTAGGTTAGGCTACCACCTTACGAGGTAGGTTAAGCTAAGAGAAGGTAAATGGCCCAAGGTGAGCCTCATGACAAAAGGGGAATTTAAACCTGGATCTCCCCAGTCCTAGTCCAGCACGCTAACCACTGCACTGCAGTGACTCCAAGATGGACCACGCCTGCTTGTGTGTAGGGTAAGTTACCCAAGGTCCCTACCACACGGCAGGAAAAATGACCGCCGAAGTGCGGCTAATCTGAGCCGCACCAAACTAGAGCCGCCGCGGCAGGCTCCCACGGATCCCCTGAGCCGCGGTGCCGTTGCTCCCCGGCACGATCAGATGCCGGAGAGAAAGCGACGGGGGGAGGGGGAGGCTGGCGACACAGTTCGGCCAGGAGCTGGGGATGCACCGGCGAAAGGACGCGCCGGCGATCCCAAGGCCGCACTTGCCTTTCCGGATGAACCACCCAGGTAGGGAGCGGTGGCGCAGGCAGTAAAACGCCTGCATTAGTAACATCACTCGGGCAGCCACTATGGCTGTTCGAGTACCACCGCGGTCGAGGTGAGCTCTCGACCTTTATCCCAGCTCCCGCCCACCCAGCGGTTCAAAAGCAATTAATTGCAAGTAGATAAATGGGTACCCACCCTTAGTAGGGTGGGGGGCACCCTGCCTAACGTGGTGGTCGGCAGCAGCGGCGGCAACGAGACATCAGCTCCAGGAAAATCGGAGGTGGCGCGGCGAGGCAGCGGCAGCGGCAGCGGCGGAGCGATCCCTGGCGGTCAGGAGAGAAGAAAACATCCTAGCGACTGCCGTTGAGACGGGCGCGTGATGACGTCGGGCGCTGGCGCAGCGGAGGCAGAAGGACGTTGCTGGGCCGGAGGAAGGCGTGAGTCGCATGCCCCGAGAAAAGAAGAACTGTCGCCAGATCGTCAAAACTGGAGCCCGCCGGGGACGATTGGAATGCCAAGCCAAGAACGAACGAACACACCAACCACCACTACAGGGGTGCTGGTAGGTAGTCCCACCCCTACAAAACTTTGTGGCCCTAGTTAGGGAACATTTGTGTGACTAGCACCACTTGTAAGCCGCTCAGAGACCCCCTGAGAAAGGGGGTTCGAGCGGGATATAAAGTCTAAAGTTAAATTAAATTAAATTTAAAAAAAATTTGGTGCGGGTTTTTGGGCGGGAGGGACGGATAAGTGATGGGCAGGCAACGCTTCCCAGATGTTGCCGTGGGATCGCGCCCATTTGCCACGCTTCCGTTCCGTCTCTCTCCTGGCCCAAATCCTCGCGTGTGACCGGGGCCCAAGTGAACCAACTCATTAAATCTAGTAAGCCATCTGTACCCCATACATGTGAACAGCAGCACAATCTCCCTGTACTAATGTGCTCACTATGTATGATCCCAAGGCAAGGTCAAACACCGTTCAGTTGTTATTTATTAACTATTTATTAACAGATTTCTACCCCACTCTTCTCTATAGGTCTGCCAGCTGAACTGTGGCAATTGGAGGGAATTGGAGGGGACAGAGACGTATAAAATACATATCAACACAAATCCATTACTTATATCAGCATGTCAACATGACACTCTAGGATTCCATCAAAACTCTATGGTATTACACATGTTTCCCAAAAGGCTATTTGAAAAGTATTGGTATATTTAACAGTATTTGTTGTTTAGATATTTAGATAGCTTACATAAATGACATATATTTTATCTCATAGCCATTGGTCACTATTACATACTGCCAGTATTTAATATTGTTGGCTTTGGGCTTTCATATATTTGAAGCCTGACAAAAATCAGACTCATCTAGAGATGCCAAATCTAAATCATTCACATTTGGGGGAGGGGGAAATCCTATTTGAAATGCAATTTGAAATTTGAAATATTTCGTTTAAAACTGGCCAAACTAGAAAATTTGAAGAATTTATTTGTTCCAGTTCTAAATCAAAGTACCAAGTACCTTACTGTTAACCCAGTTCATGACACACCACTGTGTGAACCCCACAGTCCTACACACCCCGCATGACACAAATACCATCTTGGTGAATTGATGGTGTTTATGTTGGCAGCATTTTTTTTCCTGATGCCTGGCTCTGTCAAGACTAATTTTAGCATTTCTAAAGCTGGGTAAAAATATGGCCTCATTACTTTGATGTCAGAGCATGGTTTACTATTAGTATATTCTGGGGTTTATCATTTTAGTCATGTTTAACACGGCTACAGGAGGCATGCACTATTAAATCTGGCTTATTTTACATTCCTGTCCAGGATTATTTATTTGGAACAATTTCCTCTCTATCAAAAGACACGGCTAATGCTGAGTTTTAATGTGTTATTTACACACAAAATAACCTATTTACAACTTGGTATCTGCCGGGGGGAGAATGAATGGGCTGGTGCTTTCTCCATTCTGTTCTATCGGAATTTAACAATCTGGATTGCTAATAGAACCATTTATCATGAGGTGGTAATTTATTTTATGTTAGTTGCATAGGTCTCACTACCTCTGATCTATGGAAATACTTGGTGTATAATGAAGTCCAACAAGTCATTTGGTGTAAACATGGGAAAGCCAGGCTTGGAGCCAGTGAAACCAGCCTGTACTCCTTTCCAGTAGGCAATATTTCTTGGAAATTAATGGTTCAGTTGATTAAATAAAGCCCATCACCTTCCACATGTGCTTTATGTGTAGCATGGCAAGAAGAGCATCTCAAATAGAGTGCATTTATGCTACAGTCATAAGAGAATTTTTTTCAGTGAGGCTCAATAAACAGATTTTTGTGTCATATACGAGGTCAAGAAGAGATTTCACCCCTTGTCAGATTGATAGGGGACTTTGTGGAGCTTCTACTTTGCCCTCTGAATTTGTTGTCCAATGTCCACGCTACATCTTTGCCTTACCCTACACATGGTACTGGTGTTAACAGACAGCCCATAAGGGTGACAGTTTTACAACACATTTTGCCGCACATCTGCACCTGAGATGTGGTAAAATCTTCCATACCTTTGGGAGGATAGTACAGCTGACCAAGTTATGCCTGGGTGAGAGCGCTTGCTGCAGGGTAGTTTCAGAGGGTAGGTGTCTTGGTCTGTGGTAGAAGAAATAGAGTCAAGTCCAGTAGCAACTTGCAGACCAGCAACACACCCTGTAAGTCTGCACATTTAGAAGAAGATGGTTATGGAGGAGATGCTTCCTTTCTTGGAGATGCTCCTCTATGTGAGATCTTACTGAGAAATCCCGAAAATTTCTGAGGCAACTTAGAGTTTATAGGAACTCTTTCAGACTATTGGACTAACCTTTTTAGAAGTATTTGGATATGGAAAACAGAGAGAGAGAGAGAGAGAGATGCTTAAAGGTAAAGGTAAAGGTTCCCTTGCTCGAAAGCCAGTCGAGTCCGACTCTAGGGTTGCGGTGCTCATCTCCGTTTCAAAGCCGAAGAGCCAGCCCTGTCTGAAGACGTTTTCATGGTCATGTGGCCGGCATGACTAAATACCAAGGCACATGGAACGCTGTTACCTTCCCACCAAAGTGGTACCTATTTATCTACTTGCAATTTCTTGCTTTCGAACAGAGAGAAACAGAGAGAGAGAAAGAGAGAGATGCTTAGCTAAGTGTTATTCCATTCCTCTAATTCTATGATGTCATGTTTGTTTATGTTTATTATTAATATAGTTTATAGTCCACCTGGTTGCTTAAGGCAGCTTACTAATATTAATTAAAAGCAAGTAATTTATAGAAAATGAATCAATCAAAAATACAAAGCTCAGCGATATTCCCACTTACACACTAGAATGGGGTTAAAAGCCCAAACAGATTTTCAGACAAAAACCAACAGATGCTCATAAAGTTCTGGGGTTTCCCCCCCCCCCCAATATTCTTCAACAGAATGAAGTCACTGGGTCTATGATGCATTGTTTTCCTAATGAAAATAGCAAAAAAAACCAAAACCCACTGGGAAAAAATTACAGGCAATTGTAAGTTTTCCATGGCAATGGTGAAAGCTGCTTTCAGGGTAACAATTTTTGGAGGGGGGGGGAGACTGCAAAGGTGAAAATTTAAATAGGGTCTCTCATCCCCCAGCCAGTGTTTCCTTCCCCTATAAATCATCATTCTAGGAGGCCCACCTGTTAAAAAAAAATTTGGAAACAGAACCCAAGAGATACACATAATATGAAGTTCTCTCCTTAGAAATACCAGCCTCAAACAGATCAACGCCACTACAAAGAAACAACTCTCTGTCCAGGTACTCTTTGTAAGTAGCACAAATGGAATCATCTCTAGAAAGGTCATGAGGATGGAGTCTTAACTGCATGCATAGGAAAGAAAAGGTGGAGGGAAAGGAGAATGCCAGAAAACCTCAGAAAAACAAACCAATGAGAAATGTCAACTGTGTGCGCCTCAGAAACTGCCAATTAAGTCATCCAACTTAGCCTTTTTTTGAGGGCCAGCGGCTCCTACAGAGGCTGGTTTGCTGGTTTTTCCAGCAAAAGAAAGTGTAAGAGATGCTTCCAGGCTGCTAACGCCTTTAAAACCTGTCACCTGAAGTAAGTCATAAAAACGATGGCTTGGTTCCTATGACATCGTTCCGCTTTGCATTTGTCTACCGGCTGATGCAGAGGCTGTCCTCTGCCGTGTGGTGCGTGCTTCCTCTGCCACTCTCACTAGAATCAGAGAATCACAGAGTTGGAAGGGGCCATACGGGCCGTCTAGTCCAACCCCCTGCTCAATGCCGGATCCACCTAGAGCATCCCTGACAAGTGTTTGTTCAGCCGCTGCTTAAAGACTGCCAATTTGGGGGAAGCTCACCACCTCCCTAGGCAGCTGATTCCACTGTTGCACAACTCTGACTGTGAAAAAGTTTTCCCTAATATCCAGCCGGTACCTTCTCGCCCTTAATTTAAACCCGTTATTGCGAGTTCTCTGCTCTGCTACCAACGGGAACAGCTCCCTGCCCTCCTCTAAATGACAGCCCTTCAAATACTTAAAGAGAGCAGTCTTTTGCTCTAGCATAAGCACTCCTTGAAAAACTGATTTTGTGCACCCAAAGTGCTAACAGTAGAGAAAGTGAGCATTGAGCAGAGGAAAGCCTCTGGAGCGACTGAAGAGAAGCACAAGGGGAATAATGCCATATGATCCAAATCCATTAACTGAATGAAGCTCATTTCCAAATTATGTAAAAAAAAGCCTCTTAATCTGTGGTCCCGGTCACACCAGCAGGAAAATCCACGGGGGAAGTGTGGCTTTTTAGAGCTGCAACAAACTGAAGCGCGCTATCGTGATCTCACGTTTTCCCGTGGCTCCGTCCTCCGGCAGCCAATCACACCATGCAAGGCAACAACGATGCACCGCATTTGTGTGCATGTGTGGGATGCAGACGGGCGCTGGATGCGACAGCCTACCAGCACGTCCCTGATCAGACGCCCGCCTGAAGATACTGCTTGTTTGCTGGTACCTTTTTAAACTGCGTTTTTGGCCGGAAGGGATGGGTTGGGGGTGGGTGCGCGACGCTTGCCAGATGTTGGCATCTGATCGCACCGGTTTAATCCGCCCTCAATCCGTCCGTTTCGCGGGGCAAATCCTCCTGTGTGACCAGGGCTTGTGCTTTTTTCTGGGATTTGAACAAGAATCTGATACGTTACCTAGTTGTAGGGATAATTTATTCTTGCCCTTCTGGAACAGTAGAATCAGTGATTACTTCTCTGGTAGCTTCCACAATATCTAAAACTTTAACACTCATTTTACATAGTTAGGTTATGAAAAGGAAAGCGGGGCTGATGAGAGCCTCCATGGACCCCTGGGCAAATTCCACCTCGTCTCTCCCCCCCTTATGACCCCAATCCAAACTACGCGGGGGGGGATTAGAAGTGGGGAGAGAGAAATGAAGGCATATCATGAAAGGAAGAGAGGAAAATGGAGGAGAGCAGTATAGACATTATGAAAAACTCCCTGACAGAGCAGTTCCTCAGTGGAACAGGCTTCTTCAGGAGGTGGTGGGCTCTCCTTCTTTGGAGGTTTTTTAAACAGAGGTTAGATGGCCATCTGACAGCAGTGCTGATTGTGTGAACTTAGGCAGCTCATGAAAGGGAGGGCAGGAAAGGTTGCATCAGTGCTTCGTTCGCATGGCCCTTTCTTACGCTTCCAGGGAAATCCTGATTGTCACTTTGGGATCAGGAAGCAATTTTTCTCCAGGCCACTTTGACCTGGGATCCTGGAGGGTTTTTTGTTAGCTTGTTTGTTTGTTTGCCATCTTCTGGGCATGGAGCAGGGGTCACTGGGGGTATGGGGGGGAGGTATTTGTGAATTTCCTACTTTGTGCAGGAGGTTGGCCTAGATGATCCTGGAGGTCCCTTCCAATTCTATGATTCTATAATTCTAAGAGGAATATAAAAGAAAAGGTTTTATTTTGTGCAACACTGACAGGGAAGATCTGGCTGAGCAGACAAAACTGTGGAACTGGGCGTAACAAAATGGAAACATCAGTCTTGCTAGGAGGCGGCAGCCTGGCAATGACTCTTGTACTCATGAACTGTTCTGGCTGGTCTTGCCTGGCTCCAGTGCTGGGCGGCTGATGGGTTTAAGCAGGATATGCAAGCGTTTGCCTTCTTGTAGTAAACCTGCAGAAAGGTACCACCAGCAGAAAGCCAAGCTTTACTGTGCTCTGCCTTCCCTGTAACCCAGTGCTGCGGCACAGAACTGCATTGGAAGTAGAACAAATCCAGGAACATGTTGAATGAAGCATGACTCCAGCTTCTGTGGCCCTCCAGCTGGTTTGGGCCCTGGGAATTCTGTCCCCCCAGTTGCCCCCCTTTTGGTGACCCTGAAGGAAAGGAAGAAATAACTTCAAGACCGGCACTACTGCAATTCAGGAGCGCTTCACACATTACAAAAATTACGGCTACCTGCCACAGTGATTCCCACTGCCCATTTGGCCCTGGGCTGAAAGCCAATCACAGCTTTCTGTAACATTGTGCACTGTACATATACAGTGCTGAAGATAAGCATGGTTTTCACACATTACAGAGAGCATCACTGCTAAATGAAGAACACGGATGTCTATCCACTAATATCTGTAACTTGAAGAGCCCTGATTCCATCCATCCTCCATGTGGATGAGTATTATACTCAGGGCTTTTTTGGTAGAAAAAGCCCAGCAGGAACTCATTAGCATAATAGGCCACACCCAACAGCAGAACTTCATTAGCATATTAGGCCACACACCCCATACATTCCCTTAGCTTCTCTGGGCACCCCGTGGTTGCGGGGAGCCCGGGAAGCCCCCCCTTGAAGTGAAGGGAAGGCAATTTAAACTGCCTTCCCTTGGCTTGCCTGGGCGACTTGCGGCTGCGGGGCACCCAGGCAAGCCGGCCCTTGGCCAGGCCGGGGGAGGTGCAGGGAGGCATTTAAATGCCTCCCCGATCCTTCCAGGGGCCCCTTGGCCTGCCTGCCTCAGAGTCGCCGGGGGGGTCACTCTCCAGGCCTTACCTCTGTAGCCACACATTCAGAGGTTTTGGCTGTAGTGGGTGTGGCCAACTCTGAAGCCAGCTGGAACTCCGTTCCTGTGCGTTCCTCCCCCAAAATAGCCCTGATTATACTAAGAATGAAATAAACATACCGAAGCAAAATCTGAATTGGGCTGAAGACGTATATTTCTTCAACAGTAAAGATTTGAAAAATCTCCCACAGGGATTCGCTGAGCTTCCCCTCTCTTATTTAAAGTCTACATAAAGGTAAAAATAACCTAAGGTGAGGGAAGACTGCTAATGCAAAATAAATAGTTACATTACAAAACAGTCCTAGAGAGATTGGCTGTGTAAATCACTTTTAAAAGAGACCAAGCTCCAGATGAAATCCCTTCTTTTATCATACAGATTAAGTATTTTTTTTCTTTGACATTAAATTATTGATAGGGTTTGGCAGAGTGTTTCACAGCTGCCTTTGTAGAGCAGTGGGACTGCTCTCAGGGTCAGGCAAGTGGCAAAGAAAAATGCTCTTAAAAATGCTGTGCATCCACTACTGACGTCTAAAAATGGGACTTGTATTCCCTGCCCTTCTTAAAGAATGCCTATTATGTCCTGAAAAGGCAGCAGAGTACTTAAGGGGTGACTGTTAGGGTACATTGTGTTACTCCGTTCATGCTTGTTTGTAGACCTTGCAAGAGTTCTAGGGTATATTTGGTCATTTGTTTACTGCAGAGGGTTGAGCACACTGGAATGTGCATGTATTTTGCGTGTTTGTGTAGTTTATTGAGATCTGTGGTCTTTTTTGAAAAAATGGTCCCACTCAGAGTGGCAAGCTTAATGGAATTCCAGGCAAGAAAAAATAGATCCTCACTGCCAGCCCAGAACACCTGAGGATTTCTTCAAGGAACCACACTCCCCCCCAGTTTTGAAACTGGGAAGTATTAAGGGTTGAAGAAGGATAATCTCTTCCTAGGGTTGCCAGGTCCTACCTGGCACCTGGCAAGGGGTTTCCTGGGTCCTTCCTCGGATCTTCTGCTGTGCGCGCTTCGTGCAGCACAATGACATCACCCGGAATCGACGTCATCGCATCACTGACATTGGGTGTGTGTGACGCTTTAGGTTTTGGGCAAAACTCTATGGTTTATTGCCTTCAAAACCATAGAGTTTGCCCAAAAACTAGAGCGTCACACCCGACATCAGCGATGTGATGATGTCACTTCTGGGTGACATCATCGCATTGGGGACGTTGCCTGGTGACATCCGTGTTTGGGGATGGGGCTCCCCCTGCCAGCCAGTTGGCTGGTGGTGAATTGAAGCCATGAAAAGCAGGGGAACCCCTGCTGGGACCTGGGGGCTGAGAACCCTATCCCTTCCACTGACTGCAAAGTCCTCCTCTCTAATAGTTGCTTTCCCACCATCACCTTCTTCATCCAAGGCTGTGATCCCACGCACAATTAGACCCGACATAGGTGCGAATGCAGGGCGGATTTATTTATTGGATCCCCGGAGGGGATTTTTTTTTTTAACACTACAAAACTATCACAGAAAAAAAGGGGGAGGGAACTACATTTACAGGATAAAGTAAAGAACCCACTACTGACTAAAAACCCAAGAGAAGAGATCATCCCACTAGCTTAATTACATCAAGTCTTCCCTTCTTTTATATCATTATAAACTGAGTCAAACATTTATAATACTTTTTCTTTGAATCTTACACTTAACTGTCTAAAAACAGTACCCCCAATCATCCCATTTCAAAGTTCTCAAAGGCACAATTCAGAGTCCTTCAGCCTTCACTTCTCTTTTCCCCATGTCTTCCGCAACTTATAAGGACTTTTTGGGGCTGCTTGGGCAGATTTAAAGGGTGCGATCAGACAACAACATCTGGGAAGCGCCCCCCAGCCGTCAGCAACCCATTCTGCTCCACCGCAGAAGCGGAGTTAAAAGACACCGGGGAAAACCCGATAATAAACAGGTTGTGATGGGCCACGGATGGACTTTCCCATGCTTGATCGCTCCAGCATGTTCTCATGGTGTTGGTCTGGTCCAGCCATCCCAACTCTGTGCCATTCCCCCCCCCCTTGCAGTATGCACATCATCACAAACTCCCTAGGGAGCCCTTAGTGCGGAGGTGCGATTAATCAATCCCTTGTTTAAGTGCATGGGGGGGAAATAGCACAAAAAAACCCAACTCACTGTAGTTGTGTCTGACCACACACTGATGGACTGTCCCCGCAGCTTCAAAGGGAGGTGTGATTGTGCAACTGTGGGTCAAAGTCTTCCAGAAGAAATAGCCTCACTTCCTCCCCGTCTTTTCTGGCATGTGTGACCACAACCACAGTGTTGTGTCAGATAACATAGGCACAGTGTTGCTGACAAAAGGGGACTGGGGGGAACAAAATTTGGGGGGCCAAGTCAGCTGGAGAGCCCTTAAAGCCAGCGTCATGCTGCATCCAGCTGAAAGCCCCTCCAGTGATTTTCCTTTTGGTGCAGTTCTGGCTACAGCCACTAGGAGCACAGGAAGGTCTGAGAACAGTAAAAGGCGCTCTATGGTCTGGACTGGACTTTCTCCAAGACTGAACCAAACTTGCCTAACAGGTCATAATAACATGATCATCAACCAAGCCAGCATGGTTGATGGCCGCTACAGTAATTGCCAGCCTGCAGATCATTTTCTCCTATAGTCTACCCTTTCTCTCTTCCTTTCCTTGCACCCAGCTCAGCCAGATCTTGCAAAGCCTTAGTTAGGGAATTACAGCAAGATACAACAACTTTTGAATAGATGGGGGGGGGGGGAGTTAATATTTCCCCATGATCTAACAAAGTAGTAAAAGGATGCTTTCCCCCCTGCACTCTTTACAATCATGGTAATGGAACATTAATCTGTTTTAGTGGTTATCTACGTGGAATAGAAGTTTGAATTCCCAGTTCAGACACTGGGTTGTTATCATTATTATTGTGCTGTTGAAAGCTCTAATAGCCCTCTGTAATGTCATTAAAAATTAGATTTATAACAAATGTCATACCCAGTCTTTCTCCAATGGGGACCCAAAGCTGCACTGTTCTCCTGTCCTCCATTTATCCTCACAGCAACCCTGTGAGGTAGGCCTGATTGAGAGTGTATCACTTCCATGGCAGACTGGAGGTCTAAGTATAATAGACAAATGACAGATTACTTAAAAGCTCTCTTATTACATGTTGCCTGTTGTGAAGATAACCATATTCAGGGTTCCAATTCCCTTCACTTTTGGCACTGCGACTTCCATCATCATTCTGAAGTTGGTGGCCAGACATGTAGCCTTATTTTCTGAGTTATGCCTGCCACAAACAGAGACCCTTAGCTTCCATTGCAAATAGCACGGTGTGTGGTTGTACTTTGTCTCACCTGGCCTTTCAATTTTGGCCCTGAAACTCCCACAATGATCCTGCAGCTCGTGGCCAATGTTGAGTCTCCTAGCTGTACTCTCTGATGAGTTATGCCTGCCGGCATGGTGTATTAGTTAAAGTGTTAGACTAGAATCTGGGGGAACCCAGGTTCAAATCCCCACTCTGCCATGGAAGCTTGCTGTGTCCCCTTTGGCCAGTCACACACTCTCAGCCTGACCTCTCCTGCAGGGTTGTTGTGAGCATAAAATGGAGGAGAAGAGAATTACGTAAGCTGCTTTGGGCCCCCATTTAGGATCGCCAACCTCCAGATGGCATCTCCTGCTATTACAATTTTTTTTTTTAATTAACTCTCCTAAAAAGGAGAGAATTTATTGCTTTTAATATCAGAAAGGGGGAGGGTATATAGCTGGACTAAGAAAAGTTTGAGTGATGCTCTATTAGCATGTTAAACTTTCGTTAGTATTAATCAAATCTTCTTTTGGCTTCTTCTGTGAGTTGTCAATCGTCTTTCATCTTAACCTGTGAAAAACAAATACAAATGTTAATGTATTAGTAGTGTCCCTTTGGTTTATTGTTAATAAAGTCTTTTCATGTGCTTTCTGAACCAATCTTCGGGTTCTGGGCTGCCTTCCTTTTATGTCTCTCAGGTTGTAGGATGGACCTTTCCCTGCTCCTTCAGCTTCCGGAGTCTTGTCCCCCGTCTCCGAGCCGCTGTCACCTTCACTGTCCATTTCTTCCCATCTGGCAAGTGCTGCCTCCTCTGAGCTGGCGTGTCTCTTCAAAAAGTCTTGAGCTTTGAAAATGGAGTCAATCTTCTCCCTTTTATCTTTAAATTTGAAGATAGGTCCTTCTGGAATCAACCATTGATAGCTAATTTGGTGATTTTGCAAGAATAAGGTCAAATCGGAGAGTCAAGTTTGATTTTTCCATTTGAAGCATCAATAACTTTTTATCTTGCATTTCTTGATGTTTTCCCATTTTCTCCACCTTCTTCTTGACCTTTTGAGTATCTTCTGCTGAGACCAGGCATTTTTGCGCGATTTCCTCCATTTTCTTAGCTGTATCATTCAACTGGATCTGCTGGTAACTGAGAACACTTTCCATGCTTGTCATTGTCTGATTTATTTTTTGCATTTGCTCCAGCAGAGGGCGCAAAAGTTCGCTCTCCTGTTGAGTGACAGCTGGCTCCAAGGGGCGGGAGCCAGCACCGGAAGTTCCTCCCAGCTTCTTTGCCGGCTTCTCCTAAAACTTTTTCTGCCCCGACATCTTTGTTTTGTTGTTTACTTTTTAAAAGTTCGTGCCGTGCAGCCAATAAATGAGTCTATCTGTTTTTCTTTCAACAATTCACCAAAAGGTAACACCACTCTTTTAACATTTCACTTCCCCCCTCTTCTTTCTGTTAAATCAGTCTCTGTTTAGTCGGGGGGGGACTCTCCCCCTCCTCCCTTGCGCTTTTTCGTTGGGGGGGGGAATGCGCTTCACCCTTTTTCCCATTCCCGATCGGCAACTCACAGTTTTGGCCAAATTTCTTCCCTTTAAACGCTTTTCCGCTTCATCACTCGGTGACGTCCGGCGGCTCTGCTAGTCCCCGTGTGGGGCACTGCCGCGGCAAGAGCCATTGGGGCATGGGGCGAGCCTCAATTTCCGATCTTCGGGCCGGGAAAGAGGCACATCCCCTGTGTGCCCCGGATCGGAACCTCCATCTGAGGTTCCTTAGGGTCTCCGCTTGTGCGGATTCCCCCTCTTTGTCGCGCGTGGACAAATCACCTCTGGGAGCTTCCCAAAGTTGCGACCGCCATTCACAGAGTCCAAACCGGAAGCCTCCTGCTATTACAATTGATCTACGGATGACTAAAATCTGTGGAGAAAATGGCTGCTTTGGAGGGTGGGCTCCATGGCATTATACCCCGCTGAGTTCCCTCCCCTCCCCAAACCCTGCCTTACCCAGGTTCCATCCCCCCAATCTCCAGGTATTGCCCAACCCAGAGCTGGTAACCCTAAGAAAGGCAAGATATAACTAACTGACTGATATTTGGTTTAGATCATGGTCACATGTCTGGAGGCCCATGGTGGCTTTCTTTTTATTCAAACAGATCATCATAGGTCCCGGTCACACGAGTGAGATAATCCGGGGGGGGGGGGGGAAGTGAGGCTTTTTGCCCCGGAGCAAAATGAAGCGCGGTAGCTCGATCAGACGTTCCTCCGAGGCTCCGTGCTCAGGCCGCCAGCCGCCGATCACACGTTGATGGGGAAGCGTGGCAAGCAAGGGCGAGGCGGAAGTTCAGCAGTAATGCATTTGTGCACATGCGCAGTTCCGCATTTGTGCGCATACCACGGAGGCGTAAAAAAAATCTGGTGGGATGCAGACGGGCGCCAGATGTGATAGGATATCAGGACTTCCGTGATCAGATGCCCACCCACGCAGTGCATTTTCCAAAAAAATGCTGCACTTTCCCAGGTATCTTTTTACTCTGCATCTTCTGCGGGGCGATATGGGTTGCCGACGGGTGCGGGACACTTGCCAGATGTTCTTGTGTGATGGCGCCCATAAAATCTGCCTGGCATTCGTCCCTATCGCATGGCTAATTCTGCATGTGACTGGGACCATAATAAAAATCGGTCAATATCCTACTTTTCTGCTTGTCTTGATTTCCTTCCTGTCTGTTTATTCAGGTAGCATGTTACATCTTGGCATTGTGAGGCACTTGCTATTCATGTTTCCTTCCTTTCACATACAAGCAGGAACATGTTGAGACAGCTTGCTTATCAGAACTGCAGTTGGCATGGGAATCCACCTCTGTACTGCTAGCCTGCAATTAGAAGCACTGCTGCTCTCTGAGAAATGTTGGCATCTGGAGAAAGTATCAAAACAAAAGCAAAAAAACCCCCACAAAGGTGATAATTTTGCAAACTGTTTTTGTGCGTTTTAAGTATCGTGTGCTCTCGTAAAGTTTTCTTCTTTTCAAAAGTTTATTTTGAAAAGGAATCAAACTGCATTTGGATAAAGTGTCAGCAGTGCTTGTGTTACTTTTTGTAGATGTGGGATATGTAGCCTGTGAATTTTCCTGAATTTCCTACATGCACTGAATCGTCTGTCTTTTATCCATAAAATGTGCTCCTTGGTCCTCAGAAGGCTCATGATCGTTCAATTAGAGTCTCACAATTCATGGGTCTGAAAGAAATCCAGTCATATAAAATCAGCGGTACTGAGAAAATAAGATATCACTCTCTTGCCTGTTCTCTTATTTCTCATGGACAAATCACACAAGCAGTGAATTCTCAAAAGGCAGTTCTAAATGGCTAATAGTGAAGCCTCTTCCTCATAGGTAGTCCTGTTTCATTTCTGGCTGTAAGATAACAACATGGGAGACCGGAATACTACTAAGTCAGGATCTTAGTATGTCATCTCATAGTACGCTACTTAAACTCATTGATGGACTACCAAGGCAAGCACTTTAAATAATATTGTATGATTGTTTTAACTGGTTTTAAATGTTTTATGCTAACCGGCTATGTTATGTTGGCAAATGTGAGCCGCCCTGAGCCCGCCCGCGGGGAGGGTGGGATATAAATATAACAAATAAATAAATAAACAACACTTGATTAATATTTTTGTTCTAAAGCTATGGACAAAAGAGATCAAGAATAAACTTTTGTCATTTATGTTTAGATTTTGCCTCCCCTTTCCAATAAACTAGAGTCATGTCTAAGAGGCTATACAAAACAGCAAAGATATTTTTATGTAAGTTCAGACAGGATTTACTTTCACGATGACTCTAAGTATGGTGGTTTAACTGGACACCCAAAATTAAAGCTAGGTTCACCAAGTGATTTGCTGAGGTTCTTGAATGTAGGTAAATCTGGATGAACATATGGTTTAGGGTAGAAACCACATATGACTCCATGATTTCAGCTCATAAACCAGGTAACATTTAGTGGCTGAAGGCAAGTTTTTGGTGGTTAGTCACTCTAAGCAGCTGCATTAAGACGAGCATATTACTCTGAGGGAGAGATGTTTAGAAGGAAAAGGTATCAGAAGGAATGCTGACATCTGACATGAATAGCTGAAAATTAGTATTCTTTTTCTTTCTCCAGAAGCTTCAGTCAGACTACTTTTTCCCTACTGGTCTCAAAGTCAAGTAATAAACAATAGTATTGGCTGTTTTTCTTTCTTTCTTCAAATGCAATAACGTGACAGACTTTTGTCCTCTCCATATTTCATCATTTAAAGGTCTAATAGGCTTGGATACATATTTGGATATTCCGGAACCACATCTCCCACTACTTTTTAGGGATGCTGTGAACTTTGGCATGAACACGATCATCATGCAAACATGCCTTGCATGACTCCCTCAAACAAATGTGAATAGGGCTGCCAAGTGGGGGTGGGGGGCGGGGAAACCCCCGCTTTGGAGGCCCGATTTCCGCCGCGGCAGAATGGGCCCCCAGGAGGAACTCCGCCCCCCAAAGCTGCGTCACCAGAGGTGACGCAGCCACGTCGCTCATCTTGGGGGCGTGGCCCAGATCATCGGGGGAAAAACCATATGGTTTCCCCCCCGACGATCTGGGCCACGCCCCCAACGTGAGGGACGTCGCACGTCACCTTCGTTGACGTGCTGGTGGCACGCGCGCATCCAGAGTCAGCTCCCGGACCCGTCGGAACCTCCCCCGTCGGAGCCTCCCCCGTCGGTAAGTTTGCGGGACTTGGCAATCCTAGATGTGAAGCAAGCTCCTTTTTTTTTTTTAAGCCCCCGGAGGGGATTTTTTTATTGCATTTTCTATAAACTACAATGAAAAAAAGGGAAGGGAAAACTACATCTATAGGAGAAAGGAAAGAAAACCAAACTAAAAACCCAAGAATAGGAGATCATTACAATAGCTTATATTAGTGTTAATCTAAAATGCTATGATTACATTGCATAGTCAATCATGCTATATTATTTATCTTTAAAACCATTGTTTTCACTATTTAAAGGGAATCACAAGAGCATCATTGATATCTTTAAGGCCTTAAGGCACAACTCAGAGTTCTTCAGCCTTCATTTTGTTTTAACTTTTCTAATCCTTAATTGATATTCACACTTAGGGGCTACTGCCCCTTTTTCAGAGACAGAGTCCTCATCGGAAGTAGCGGAGTCCATTTCATCACTAGGTTTGCTGTCTTCTTCTTCCTTGCCATCCTCACCGGACTCTCCCAGTTGCAGTCTCAGGAACTCACGCGCTTTAGAGTGAAGCAAGCTCCTAATTCGATCACCTCAATAGTCCTTGGTGAAGGAGGCACTGAACAGCTTTCAGCTTGTACAGTGATCTCTTATTCTACATGGTTAAGTCATTGCCACTTTGGTTCTCTCTTTCTCTCTCTCTTTAACTACTGCACAACAATCCTGGTGTCATGGTGTAATACTGTTCATCAGGTTGGATAGGGGGGAAATTACAGAAGTATACTCTGCTGACATTAATAAGCGGGGGTTGGGGTGGAGAGAAGATTGATGAACATGAGGAGAAGAAGCCAGAAGCACGCAGACCATACTATCCTAAGCAGTTTTTCACACTTCTAGGCTCATTGACATTCGTGGCCTCAAAAGTGTGTAACTGTTGAAGATGGCATCTAAATGGTAACTCTCAATTCAAACATAACTTTCCCCCCCCCGTTTTAAGCAGGGCTCTTTTTGTAGCAGGAACTCCTTTGCATATTATGTGACACACCCCTAATGTAGCAAAGAACAACAGAAAACAACTGTGAGCTGAATTACCTGCAAAAATATATATCCAAAAGGAGACTTCAACAAAGTGAAATGCACATGTTTGCTATTTCCTGCTGTGTGCTGTATTATTGGTTGTTCTAACACCTCTAATGTGGCCAATCCTCCAAGAGTTTACAGTAGCCCCTGTAAGAAGAGCTCTGTAAGCTCTTGGAGGATTGGCCACATTAGGGGGGTGTCGCCTAATGCAAAGAAGTTCCTGCTACAAAAAGAGCCCCGATTTTAAGTATATGCTGTTTAAAATTGGAGGCACTAGCGGATGAGTATGAGAAGGAAGGGATGGCTGCTGCTCGGTTTACTGATGTTAGTGGAGTATACCACCATATTTTTCCCTCCGTTTGAGCTGAGTAGTGCTGCTACACCATGCCACCAAAATTATAGCCTAATGGTAGAAATAATGGGATGGTGTAATAGCAGCAATTTCATTTTTAAAAAATGGTGACTGGCAAGCAATTCAAATGAAGTTTGACAGCTGGTGTTATGATTTCCAGCACGTGGAAGAAAGCAGTGTAATCCCACAAAACAGTGAAATCCCCCTGAATGTGTTTAGACACATCTGAACAGTGCAACAAAGACTCATCAGCTCCCAGCTTGCAACTAGTGAGAAAGCTGTGGTCCAAACCAAGGGGTACTCAAGCACCGCTACTCTCCTTCTATACTTCCTCTACTCTCTACTACCACTACTTACTATAATTAGACCTATACCAGCATTGTGCTTTAAAAAGGCCTGAGACGGGAGCAGCCAGGTGACAGTTGGCCAGGCAGACTGACAGAGGGAATCTTGCTCACTTTCACTCTCCTGCAAGATGGCTGATGGAATGTGAAATGGTTGGTCGGGCAGCCTCACTAGTAGGAATCAATAGATGGAAATTGGTTTGGAACCATATAATGAAAACTGGACCTCCTTTTACAGCGAGCTGTTCCAGTTTAAAGGCCTTGTTAACCACCAATTAATGCATTAATTAGGTTAATTAATGGATACCTTCAGTCCTGTAAATAATCCGTATAATGAAATGTTTGACTGGGGAGATGCAAATAATGCTAAAGGTAATCTGATTCTTTTTATACGATTAGCAAACAGCAGAGAAAGTGCAGTCTGGAGCCACGGAGTGTCACAGGGCCACTGGCATCTAAATCAAATGAAATTTATTGCTGGTTGCTACAAATATACAGAGCAAAGTAAAAGTTCCAAGCATTAACTTTGTGAACTGTAAAGATAAATAATGGCTGCTATAAGATCATTTAAGACATTCCCTTTGGGACATGAGAGAGATCTTTGAAGGGAGCAATTTTCTAATATACATGTGTCGAATCATAAAAATCTATTACATATGAGGGGAGAAGGGAAAATGTTTATTCTTATTAAAACAAGGATGGGTTGCCTTTTATGACTAGTTGTAACAGGACTTTAACCTCTGCATTAGTCATAAGAACATAAGAACATAAGAGATGCCAATGTTGGATCAGGCCAAAGGCCCATCCAGTCCAACACTCTGTATCACACAGTGGCCAGAAATACCAGTGCCATCAGGAGGTCCACCAGTGGGGCCAGGACATTAGAAGCCCTCCCACTGTTGACCCCCCCAAGCACCAAGATGACAGAGCATCACTTGCCCCAGAGTCCCTATCTATACCTTGTGGCTACTAGCCACTGATGGACCTCTGCTCCATATGCTTATCTAATTCCCTTTTGAAGCCGTCCATGCTTGTAGCCGCCACCACTTCCTGTGGCAGTGAATTCCAAGTGTTAATCACTCCTTGGGTGAAGAAGTACTTCCTCTTATCCGTTCTAACCCGACTGCTCAGCAATTTCATGGAGTGCCCACGAGTTCTTGTATTGTGAGAAAGGGAGAAAAGTACCTCTTTCTCTACCTGCTCTTTCCCATGCATAATCTTATAAACCTCAATCATGTCACCCCTCAGTCTTCGTTTCTCCAAGCTAAAGAGACCTAAGCGCCTTAACCTTTCCTCATAGGGAAAGTCCAACAGGGATAGAAATGGACCAGCCTGGGCATTTGTACTTGACAGAAGACCTCTTTGTTTCTGTCACTGCATGTGACTACTGAGTCATTTCTGAGGGTTCCTCTTTTATACATACCTTCCTTGTTACTATACGGAGCTGTGGTGGCTCAAGTGGTTAAGACGCTGAACTGCAGACTGGAGGGTCGGTAGTTCAGCAGTTCGAGACCCGAGTGCCGCATGATGGAGTGAGCTCCCGTCTCTGGCCCCAGCTCCTGCCAACCTAGCAGTTCGAAAGCAAGGAATTGCAAGTAGATAAATATATAACGCTTCGGTGGGAAGGTAACAGCATTCTGTACACCTCTGCGTTTAGTCATGCCGGCCACATGACCATGGAAACGTCTTCGGACAGCGCTGGCTCTTCGGCTTGGAAACAGAGATGAGCACCGCAACCCTAGAGTCAGATTCGACTGGCTTTCGAGCAAGGGAAACCTTTACCTTTTTACTTCCTTGTTACTAAAATGGATTTGTTTGTTTACAATGTGCTAAGTCTTTAATTATTAAAGTACAGATTTCAACTAATTTTGTATGCATATGTAATAATTACTCTGAGTATTTATAGAACACATTTCAAGTGTTCACCTATTTACCTCAGTAGTAATTCCACCAGGAGGGAAGATGGCATGGTAAAGCCCAATCTTGTCAAATCTTGGAAGTTAAGCAGGTTTGGTACTTAGATGAGAGACCACCAAGGACAACTCTGCAGAGCAAGAAAATGGCCAACCACCCCTGCTTCTGAGTTGCTTTGAAAGCCCCTTGCTGGGGTCGCCATAACTCAGTTGGAATCCAACAGCACTCACATTCATACTCATTTGACCAGCCCTACTGGTTCATTTACCCTTCACTGTTCCTCCATTGAGCTCATGGTGGTGTAATTGTTTGCTTCTCTCCCTTTGTATCTTTACAACACCCTTGTGAGATAGGGAGTGACCCAATGGGCTTGATGGCAGAATCAGGACTTGAAACTGGGTTTCTCGGTCCTAATCTGATATTGTAACCACTAAACCATGTGGCCTTTTTCTCATAGGGTAGACAAGAACTATTGAATTGGATGCAGACTAAATTTTATAATGGCTGAATGTAACATTCCTGTAGGGATGGGCACAACCCGGCTCACAAACCTTTGTTCATGATGAATTCTGGCCAGCTCATGTTTCACGAACTACAGCCCAGCCATGTAGCTCAATGAACTTTTCAGGCAGTATGTGGAGGTTCATGGGGAGCAAAAAGCAGGGGTTTAAACCCCTGCTTTCACCTTCCCAGAAAAGCCTTCAAAACAGCTGAGCAACGGGAGCAGGCTGCTCCTGGCCACTCAGCTCGTGAACTGCAGCCCAGCCATGAAGCTCAATGAACTTTCAGGCAGTATGTGGAGGTTCTCCTTCCCTGCTTTCTCCTTCCCACAAAAGCCTTCAAAACAGCTGAGCAATGGGAGCAGGCTGCTCCTGGCCACTCAGCTCTTTAGACTGGAAACAGCTGAGCCATGAGGGCAACCTGCTTTCGTGGCTCAGCTGTTTCAGGCTCTAAGCAGCTGAGCCTGCTCCCACAGCTGTTTAAAGGGGCTTTCCTGGGCAGCCGGTCCCTGGGGCTCTCTG
The DNA here is from genome assembly GCF_001447785.1 of Gekko japonicus. NCBI lineage: Eukaryota > Metazoa > Chordata > Lepidosauria > Squamata > Gekkonidae > Gekko > Gekko japonicus. The sequence continues at coordinate 64,509 of NW_015160338.1, forward strand.
CCCAAGAAAGCCCTTTTAAACAGCTGACTGTGTGCAGCAAACTGCTCAGCATGGCTCAGCTGTTTAAAGGGGCTTTCTTGGGTTCAGCTCCAAGCCATTTAAACCAAACAGCTGAGTGGGGGACCACCACTCAGATGTTTAGTTTAAAGGGATCAGAGCCACTTAAAACACTACCTTCTGCTTCCTGCATAAAGCTGTGGAGAGCAGAAAGCAGTGGTTTAAATGGCTTGGAGCCATTTAAACCCCTGCTTCCTGTGAAAAGCAGCAGGGAGCAGAAAGCAGGGGAAAGCCACAAACCACGAACTGAACTGCAAAAACATGTTTTGTGCCCATCCCTACTTTCCTGCTCTTCACCTCCTACTGAAGTCTACTGATGTCCAAAAAATCCTGTTTCTGGCAGATAGGGGACCCAGAGGAATGACATGATGGGGGTGTGGTTGCAGGAAGGTGGAACTGTTGGAAGATACAGATTTAATCTGGATCCAATCAATTATCTCTAGATTGCTGATGGGGAGAGGGCAGAAAGATAGTGGCTTGTCAAACTGAGTCCATGGGCTAGTTTTTTAGGAATGTGGCTCACTTTCTTTCCTAGTCGATAGAATCATAGAGTTGGAAGGGACCTCCAGGGTTATCTAGTCCAACCCCCTGCACAACACAGGGAAATTCACAAACACCCCCCCCCCACACCCCCAGTGGCGACTGTTCCATGCCCAGAAGATCACAAAAAACCTCCAGGATCTCCATCCAAACTGGCCTGGAGAAAAACTGCTTTCTGACACCAAAGTAGCAATCAGCATTTCCCTGGGCGTGCAAGAAAGGGCCACAAGAATTAAGCACTGATGCAACCCTTCCTGTCCTCCCTCTCATGATCTGCCTAAGTTCACAGAATCAGCATTGCTGACAGATGACCATCTAGCCTCTGTTTGAAAACCTCCAAAGAAGAAGAGCCCACCACCTCCCGAGGAAACCTGTTCCACTGAGGAACCACTCTAACCATCAGGAAGTTCTTCCTAATGTTTAGTCAAAAACTCTTCTGATCTAATTTCAACCCAATGGTTCTGGTCCCACCAGCCCTTCAAGTACTTGAAGATGGTTATCATATCACCTCTCAGTCGTCTTCTCTCCAGCTAAACATACTTAGCTCCTTCAACCTTTCTTCATAGAACTTGGTCTCCAGACCACTCACCATCTTCGTTGCCTTCCTCTGGACACGTTCCAGTTTGTTTATATCCTTCTTAAGTTGTGGTGCCCAAAACTGAACACAATACAAGTGACAAAAATCTGGTCTGACCCGATTGTAACAGATTTTGGTATATATACTCAGCTAACATGATCTATTTAAACAAATAATAGTTTTATTAGTGACTTCTGTTTCAACATTTTAGAATTTTTAGATTTGACTATTTTGATTGTAAATTTTGAATTTTGAGAGTAATGCTGTATATTGATGTTTGATAATTGATCTCTTTGGTTGAGCTTAAGACTTTCGGTCATAGAAGCTAATAAAGAAAGTAAAAGTATACTCTAGTTGAGGTCTAACCAGAGCTGAGTAAAGTCTCCTGTCAGTCTGCAAGGAAGCCCAACACATAGCAGTAAAACATGTTCTAGGGCACATTTTATCTAAGACTTGTTGGGTGTTAGCCAGGGGTCATTTCGTAGAAAAAGAGCTAGGAGAACTCATTAGCATATGCCACACACCCTGACATCACCAGACGTGTGTCATAAGGCCACACCCCCTGACATCCCCCAGGCAGGCAGGGGTGGGGAGAGGCAGGGAGGAAGCAACTTACCATCCCTCTTCTCCTGCCTCCTCCTGGCTGAATGAGGGCCGGAAGCGGGGCAGCTGGAAGTGGAGGGCGGGGCTTCATCATGTGCCCTGCCCCCCATACCTCACCCGGGGGAACTGTGTTCCCCCGCGTTCCCCCCCGAAATAGCCTCTGGTGTTAGCGTTACAGCATGATCTGAGACATCAGTGTAGCACATATCTAACAATCTCCTCTGACTTTACGTCACAGGGAACAACTGGACCGATTTCACACAAGAGCTGCGCCACGGTCGTGCCTCCCTTTGCCCCATTTCTATTGGTCAATTTCCCACTCGAAGCAGCGCGGCCGCATTTTGATCCACGGCTTTGCCTGATTTTCCCCTCGGTTTCATGATCCTGTTTTCTGAGGATCACGAAACCGCAGGGAAAATCGGGCGAAGCCACGCGTCAAAATGCAGCCCACGCGGCTTTGAGTGGAAAATTGACCAATAGAAGCGGGGCAAAGGGAGGTGCAACTGCGACGCAGCTCTTGTGTGAAATCGGTCCTGGTAATACTCGACATGCTGACTTTCAGGGAAGTTAATCCACCATCACTAATATTGTTGCTGAGGAGCCCTTGAGAAGTTTCTGACGGACCACAGGATTCACTGGAATATATTTTGAAAACCATTTTGCTAAACCCATGCATACAAATGTGCACTGCTTTGCCCATCTATAAATGAGACTCTTTTATGCAAACATCCTTGGGAATAGTGGTTGAGTACTGAAGATTGCACAAGTGGGTACCAGCTGCTGCTTAGCAAATGGTTTACATGGCAGACCCAGAGCTACTCAAAATGTTTCCTGTGCTAATCTGAAAGCTTCAGTGCCTTCTCCATCATTTCTGTTTGTTTACTGGCTTTGGGGGGAATGGCTGCTACACCCAGGTTAATTATATTGTTAGCTAAGAGCAGCAGCAGGACTATTGATTTCTGTCTGTGTCACTTTCTCTTTAGGGGCAGAATGCTAAGGGAAATGGTATTACAAGCTGATTGTACAGTCTTTTTTACTCAACAAACAAGTGAAGGAGAAGGGTAAACCACAGTGGAACAACAACAAAAAATTCCCAGAAATAGATCTACCCAAAACCTGGAGATGTGCACATGCAAATCAACAAAGGGCAACTCTTAAAAATAAGCCATCAAACTATTCTAGGCGTGTAATTGCTGTTAAGTAGGGACTCTTTTGCATATTTGTATTGAACGTATGGCAACTTGGTGCAACAATTAAAAAAAAACAAACACCTGCAAAAGAATAGGAAGGATCTTGTTTGAAATCGCACCCGTACCATTTCTGATATTTATCCAATCTAGAGGCCTCATACTACCTGCCAGTTGCAGGGGTAATGTTGGGGGTATCATTATTCCCTTCTGTTCCTTAAAAGGGTTTCAAAGATTGAATGTTTGCAGTCCCAAGAAGATTGTTGTGGAACAGCCTTCTGTTATGAAAATATTACAAGGCTGCAGTTTTTCTTCATTACTTGATTTAGATTCCTGGTGGACATTATTGTGTTAAAAATTATTATATTTGGAATAAGTGGGTTTCTTTTTAAAAACATCTCTGTGATCCTTCAGGGACTTCATTTGTCCCTTATGAGTAGTCATCTGTCTTGCTTTGATACTATCTTATTGTATGCAATCGTTTATATTTGTCGTTAATTTTGGTTAAGCTTAACCGTATGTCTTCCCTCACAGTTACCAATTCCACAGGCACCTGAATCTGCCTGACATCCACCTTTTCCTTTAGTTTTCAAAGGTTAGCAGGCAGAGTCTGTTGATATCAAAGCAGGCTTTCATTTGGCTCAGCAGTTCAGCTGGCTGGAGAGCGGTCTTTCTAAAGAGATATGGGGACATCAAAGCCCCAGTGCCTTTGGAGCTCTGAGAAGGGGATTTATGGGACAGGAATGTCTCAGACTGCTTTGATAGTTGTATGAATCTTCTCTGTGGGCAGCAGAACAGCGGGACAGCGGCTATGCTTCAGGTAACAGTTTCGCGGTTTATCTGTTGAAACAGGAATTGTCAGATACAAAAGGAGCTTGTTTTCTGAGCTAACGTACAGATGAATCTTTAGTGAAAGACGCACTCTCTTACTTGCTGAATTGCCATTCCAAGCTTCAGTTTGACAGACTTGACTTACCTGGTGTGAACGTCATGGTCTCTAAAGCCCGAACATGTCGAAAAAGATTCAAGTGGATCAAATCCAGTATTAATGTTCCTATTGTTTAGAACATGCAAAGGAGAGAGCGGGAGGGGGTTGATGACAGGCAGAAGATACTGCCGGATCCTACTCATAGGGAAGGTTTGCAGAGTAATACCATGGAAGAGCCAATTTGCCGACGTGGTTTCTAAGTATATGTTTTCAAAAACTGCTTGCGACTAGAAGGATTTCTAAAGAGGATGTCATCTGCTTAAACAGTAACTTCTGTGTGGCCTACAAGTGGTTTCAGATGCTTAGCCAAAACCAAGAAATCTCTCCTCAAGGAAATTTTAGAAGTCTGCGCATGTTGCAAAATATCTCAAATTGAAATGACACTCATTCTTCCTGCTCTGCTGTTTTATATGCTCGCTACTTTCCTTGCCTTGGAAATCTGTGATGTGTCTTTTGGAGAGGGTTCTAGAACTCAAATGTTATGTTTGCACTTAGCTGAACTAAAACATAGACTTTATCGGACTTTTTATTTACTCTAATGGAAGAAAAAAAATCCAAAAATGTGCTAATCCTCTGGAATTTAGGTGAGCTCTTGCTGAAATGTACCATTTGAGGGCATGATATTTTGCATCAGAAATGAGCATAACACGGTCATGTCCATTTATAAAAACATTTGAGGATAAAGTCATTTTCTAAATGTCTTAGATGATGGGTTACAGGACCCAAAAGTTGTTTTGTGGGGTCTTTTATATGTGTGTTGCAGCTGGTCAGCGGAATATGATTTTAACTATTATGAAAAAATATATAAAATGAAAATGCTAAGATATATAAACCATGGATAAAGGAAGTCTGGCAGGTGGGTAAGTTGTCTAAATTAACTGAATCAGTATGTCTGATAGATGGTAGACAAAAAACCATTTTTGCAAACTATTGGAAACTCTCATTTGATTTTTGGAAGCAGAAACTTAAGTTAAACCTTGATTTTTAAAATTTTTCTTCCTTGCTTCCTTGTGTGAAGATATATGTTTGAAGTTTTATAAAAACATATTTGCATTCCCCCCCAAAAAAAAAAAATAATGAAAAAGCAACACACTACAGTAAAATTTCCAAAATGAAAGAATGTGACTATAAAGTTGAAATTTATCATAGCACGAAGTATGTATTCTGGTGTATTCTCCAGTCATACCATCAAGGAGTGTGACTATCATCTTTAGGTTCTATGTTAATTTTGTTTTACTAGTTAGTGCTTACTGCTTGTACATAGTCATGGTTATAAAACTGTGGAAAACCACAGAACGATGTTGATTTGGTTGCATACCTCATTATTTTTGACCTGTGGTTCTCCAGCCTTTTAATATTGAAATTTCCCCGTGTCTTTGTTCAGAATGCAGCTGTTTGGGCTTCAGTTTCTTAGTCTGGAAATTGGTTGTGCTCAGGAGTCATTTCGTAGAAAAAGAGGTGCAGGAGCTCATTAGCATAACTCATTAGCATTACTTATTTGCATATGCCACACCCCCTGACATCACCAGAAGCATGTCAGAAGGCAACACCCACCGCTTAGGCTCCACTGGACTATTTTGGATTGCTAGCTTTTGGGGGGGGGGATGTGCAGATCTGTCCTTGCAGAGAGCTTGTACCTGAATAAAACTTGGTCTTAAAGGTGCCACTGGACTGTTTTGGGCTGGGGGGCTCTGCAACTTACCTGGCTGCTTCTTGCTCTGACTGAGGGCTGCTGGGAGCAGGGGGGGGGGTTTGTTGCATGTGCTCGCCCCCTGGGCTCTTTACTTCCGGAGCTCCGCTCCTGTGTGCTCCTGCAGGAAATGACCCCTGGTTGTGCTTACGAATCCAGAGAATCTCACTTGTCAAGCAGCTGAATCAGAGGAAGTCATTCATTCCAATTAAGATTAAACCACTGCAACAGTTTGAGAGCTGAGTGGACTGGAGAGAGACTAACATCTTCCTGTGAAGGGACTGTCTTGCTTTGGCACTTCAATGCTAATACGAAGTAGTAATCACTAAAAATATGTTATTTTCCCATGATCCGTCAGAGTTTCATTGTAAAACAGAACAATTCATTTTTTATTCCCAGATCTAGCCTTGTGCCTTTCTACCACTGCTCATCTCAGAGTAATGGTCATGCAGCCCACAATGCACTAGGTTTTTGTTGAACTTTGCATTATTATTTTATTTTATTAATCATTTATATCTTGCTTCTCCATACAAATATCCACAAGGCAGTTTACGATACACATAAATCGCAGTTGGCCAGGAACATCAGCCATTTCAGCTGGAAACTTCCTGGAGGCCATCAGATGGAGCCAGACCATGCTATGAGCAGAAAAATGCTAACAGGGCCAGACAGCTGCAAAGTTCTGAAGGTCTGTGAGTCAAAAACCTCACCAGTATCAGTTGGTCCATGACAAAAGAATCACAGCAAGATCCTCTACAGTAAACTATATTGAACTGAGGCAGATTTAAAACAATGACAACAAATAAATCATATGACCTACCAAGGTGTTACGGGGATGGATGTTGTGAATTCTGCAATCCCCTAAACTAAAAGTAAGGAATCTCAACACCAAATCTGAAGTGACTTGTAATAGCTCAGGAACACTGTTAGGCAACAGGGAGGGGAGTACTTCAACAGAAGAAACCTTGCCTTTTCAGAAGAAGAAGAAGAGAAATGATTGGATTTATACCCCGCCCTTCACTCCCCAAAGGAATCTCAGAGCGGCTTACAAACTCCTTTCCCTCCCGCTCCCCACAGCAAACACCCTGTGAGGTAGGTGGGGTTGAGAGAGCTCTGACAGAAACTGCTCTTTTTCAAGAACAGCTGTGCCAGAACAATGGCTTGCCCAAGGTCATCCAGCCAGGTGCAAGTGGAGGAGTGGGGAATCAAACCCAGTTCTGCCAGATTAGAGTCCGCGCACTTAACCACTACATCACACTGGCTCAGGAGCATAATGGAAGTAATTTAACATCAAACAATTGAACATCAAATTCTTTCTCATGCACAAATGTATCTTCACTGGCTCACCACAGAGGACAGTGTTGCACTTGTGCTTTAATTTAGAAGTACTTCAAATAAGAAAATAAGGTGGTCCTCAAACTATAAACAAAGCAAGACTGTATTCACAGTACAACAAAATCATGGAGCAATGTAGTATCCTATACTGTTCCTGAACGACTTGAGTTATTTATATTCCAAATATATCAGCTCTTTTAAAAATGGTAGTTTTGCCTGTGTAATCTTCTTGGTATGCCATGTAATCCCTAGAGTTAATGAGTTCTGCAGGGATGTACCACAGTGGCTAAAGATCATTTACCTGAATTACTTTTTAATTTCTGGAATGGGAAGTCACTTGTGCAGCAGTATAATTATAGTATAATTTACAGCAATCCTGAATCTATAAATTTAGTCATAATGGGACAGAGGAGGAGGGTAAAATACCTCTTTATTGAATTATCTCACATTCTGAAGTTGATGTCCCAAGAACAATAAAATGAGGCACGTAGAGGTAAGAAGAGACATTCCTTCAGAAATCCTGCACAATAAATCACTTATTCTGGTCTGAGAGTTTTTCCGGTGTTGTTGACTTGAGATTTTTATTTTTATTTTTTGCAAATAATGCACTGTTAGGTATCTCTTAATTAATCTACATTGACGTAATACATTACTTTGGATGAGTCATTCTCTCTCAACCTAACCTACCTCACAAAGGTTGATATAAAGATAAAAGGGGGAGGAGATCATATATGCCACACTGATCTCCTTGCAGAATGAGTAGAATCAAAATGTCCTATTTATCACAGCTTGATACTCACAAGTTTAGGAAAACCTTCACATTAGCCAGATGTGAGGCTTTCCCCTCCACGGTGCTTGAGGGAAGATTCAAAAGGATCCCTACTGAAAATAGACTTTGTCGATGCGGCTCAAGAGAGATAGAAACTATTGAGCACATGATGCTCAGATGTAACTGGTATAACAAGATCCATGACAAATATATTACTCCTCTTATAACAGATATGGTGGGACAATCAGGTGCTGAGCAGTGTAACCGATGGTTAATTGATGGGAACCGGACAATTACCGAAACTGTGGCAAAATTTTGGGTAGCATGCTACTGCATCCAAAATACACGATCAAATATATAATAATAATTGCCTAACAGACTCTGTTTTATGTTCTTCTTTTACTTTATTACGCTCAACTGTATTTTTATAGAGTTTTATTTTATTGTCCTAAATTCAGTTATATGAATGTTATGAATGTTATATTTAAGCATGTGTGTTCTATGGCTTGTTGCCGTAATAAATGCCTGACTGACTGACAAAATAATAATAGATATTGCAGGACATTCTAAGGTTATCAACAGTGACAGCATATAGGAGCTCATAATTTAGTTTAAGACAGGGGTCATTTCGTAGAAAAAGAGGTGCAGGAGCTCATTAGCGTAACTCATTAGCATAACTTATCTGCATAGGCCACACCCCCTGGCATCACCGGAAGTGTGTCAGAAGGCAACACCCACCGCTCAGGCTCCACTGGACTGTTTTGGACCGGGGGGCTGGGGGGGGGCTCTGCAGCTTACCTGGCTGCTTCTTGCTCTGACTGGGGGCTGCTGGGAACAGGGGGTGGGGTTTGTTGCATGTGCCCGCCCCCTGGGCTCTTTACTGCCGGAGGTCCGCTCCTGTGTGCTCCTGCAGGAAATGACCCCTGGTTTAAGACCAGCACAGTAGGAATGCTAGATAAACTACATGGTAGTGATAAGATAAGCACATGTGGTTGTCTACAAAGTATAAATACTGCAAACTGTGTGGGAGTAGGCTTAGTACCCATGCTGTGGAAAAGGCATGTTGTCAGTGCACCCAATCTTAGTGGGTCAGCGTATCCAGTCCCCATAGGGAAGGGCCATGGCTCAGTGGTAGAGCATCTTGCTAGCCATGCAGAAGGTCCCAGGTTCACTCACTGGCATCTCCAGTAAGGATCAAATCGTAAGTGATATGAAAGACATCAGCCTGCGACCCTGGAAAGCCACTGTCAGTATGAATAGATAACACTGACTTTGATAGACAAATGGTCTGATTCAGGGGTCATTTCGCAGAAAAAGAGGTGCAGGAGCTCATTAGCATAACTTATTTGCATATGCCACACATCCTGACATCACTGGAAGTGTGTCAGAAGGCAACACCCACCGCTCAGGCTCCGCTGGACTATTTTGGATTGCTAGCTATTGGGGTGGGGGGAATGTGCAGATCCGTCCTCACAGAGGAGGGAGAACTTGTACCTGAATAAAACTTGGTTTTAAAGGTGCCACTGGACTGTTTTGGGCCGGGGGGCCGGGGGGGGGCTCTGCAACTTACCTGGCTGCTTCTTGCTCTGACTGAGGGTGGCTGGGAGCAGGGGGTGGGGCTTGTTGCATGTGCTCACCCCCTGTGTTGTAAGCCACCTTGAACTCTGTGAGGAAGAAGGGTGGCTAAAAAGTGTTTTAAATAAATAAGCTTTATCAGACCTAACCGTGGTTAGTGTCTATCCTAAAGGTAAAGGTACAGGTTTCCCTTGCTCGAAAGCCAGTCGAATCTGACTCTAGGGATGTGGTGCTCATCTCCGTTTCCAAGCTGAAGAGCCAGTGCTGTCCGAAGACATTTCCGTGGTCATTTGGCGGCATGACTAAACACCGAGATGCACGGAACGCTGTTACCTTCCCACCGAAGCTGTACCTATTTATCTACTTGCAATTTCTTGCTTTCCAACAGCTATGTTGGCAGGAGCTGGGGCCAGAGACGGGAGCTCACTCCGTCATGCAGCACTCGGGTCTCGAACTGCCAAACTACTGACCTTCAGGTCTTAACCACTTGAGCCACCACATCCTAGAATCACTAAAATATAGCAAAGCTGCTTCTGATTGTCAGCTAGATTTTTTTTTTGAAGCAATACGTTTGGTGTTCCTAGAAAAAAAGATTCAGACTGAATCTTTTGAACTTTACATAATCCCTCTTTAGAATGCTAACAAAACATACATAGGCCCTGGTCACATGAGCCAGATAACGCGGGGGTGAGGCGTGGCTGTTTGCCCCGGGGCAAAATAAAGCGTGTTAGCTCGATCACATGGTCTCCCACGTATTCGCACTGTGGCAGAAAGCTCGCGATCACACAGCAATGCTGGAGCTGGTAAAGAAGCCGCGCAGCAAGCGTTTAGTGTTTGTGTGCATGCGCGATTCCACGGAGCAGCACTGCTTCCAGTTTAGTGTTCGTGCGCATGCGCTTAGGGAAACCATCTGGCTTGAGACGGGACTTGGACGGGCACCAGAAGCCACGGGATACTAGCGCTCCCGCAATCAGACGCCCGCCCCTGCCGCTCATTTTCTGGATACTACTGCACTTTCTGAGGGTTTTTTTTTTACTGCACGTCTTCAGTGGGATGCCACGGGTTGGCTACGGGTGCGCTACGCTTCCCAGTTGTTGCGGTGTGATTGCGCACCGAAAATCTGCCTACCATTCATGCCTTTAGTGTGGCGAATCCTCCGTGTGAACGGGGCCATAGTATAATTTTCAGGGCAAGTACAAGGTCCAACCATTGCAAGGGTCTGCAGATCAGGGAACCTAATGTATATGCCAATGCCTTTGTCGGTTACATTTCTTCCTTCTTTTCATTCACTTCTATTCATCTCATAGGAAGGAACTATGCATTTTGACTTTTTAAAAAGCTGCACCCACCTTAAAACTAAACAGGTTTTATTTTTCCTTTGAACCACAAACAATCTTTTTGGAAACTACACCCATAAAGGGATGTTGTTTTGAAAGGAAATCACTTTGCTGTATTTGAGAAGGATTATATTCCAGTATGAGCTCATAAGAGTGTGTCTAGAAAAAACAGTTAAATCCTTTTTTTCTCCATCTCACATGCCTCAGAACTGTGTATAAGGTTTGTCTAAAGGAAAATATCAACTTCTAGGTTTGTAATAAAGTTGCATTTTTATTAATTTAGGCATTGTTATTTGTGCTAATAATGAGAGAACTCTTACTCCAACAAGGTCATGAATATGTTGAGACATGCACAAAATGTGGAAATGTTTAGTGGTACATTATTATTAGGCTCTGGTACAGATTAAGATGCTGAACTGCAGGCTGTGGAAGATCAGTAGTTCAGCAGTTCGAGACCCGGGTGCCACATGATGGAGTGAGCTCCCATCTCTAGCAGTTCGAAAGCAAGAAATTGCAAGTAGATAAATAGGGACCACTTCGGTGGGAAGGTATCAGCGTTCCGTGCGCCTCGGTGTTTAGTCATGCCGGCCACATGACCACGGAAATGTCTTCGGACAGCGCTGGCTCCTCGGCTTTGAAACGGAGATGAGCACCGCAACCCTAGAGTCGGATTCGACTGGCTTTCGAGCAAGGGAACCTTTACCTTTACCTTACAGATTAATACTACCAATTTCTCAAGTATGGTTAAGAGATTTCCCCCCCTCTCGTCTTTGGTTTGTTTTATCCAAAGTTTAGCATTACATATATACAGGCACTAACCATAGTTCATAATTGGTAACCCTGGGTTTCCCTCTTGACCAGAGTTTGAAACAAAGTTTGAAGTGGGTTTTACAAACCTTGCTTAAGAGGAAATTTTAATTGGATTTGACTGTCCTTAGCATTAGTATAACAAGGTAAAGGGAATTCATGTTGGGGGAGTAAGGAGGGAGGGAGAAGGATTGTGCCAGCCTGGAGCTTGTTCCCAGTGTCTTAACTATAGTTAAGAGACTGGCACTATTGTGTTTGCCCAGGGCCCTTGTGTGGTGTTGTTTATAAAAAGAAGTATATTCATACATTGTCATATATATCCAGATCACTCTGGTCTCATGGCGCTGGTATGTGCATGAGTGGAGGCTGAATGCACGTCAGAATGTTGAAACGACTTTTGTAATGATGACTGGCAGGCCTTGCATCCTGGATGGAAGCACTCATTTGACACTTAATGGGTGCGTTCAGACGGGCCGTTTAGTCCGCTTTCGGCACGCTTGAGTAACAGATTTTATATTCACATTCACACACCCAACATCTGCGCACCGTCCCCAGCCATTGCTTTCCGGCTCAAACCCCCTTAAATTTGAGTATTTTGTTACCAGGTCCCCAAGTGGTGTTTTTCTGATTCTCCGGTTCTAGCCGCACTTTTCTGACGTCTGATCGCTCCTGTGGTGTTGAGCGACTTCTGCTTGGAAGCCCAAGGCTTCCGTTCTTCACCCACCATTTTATTTTAGCATTGGCGGTATGCGCACAGGCGGAGCTCCGCTCCCACGTTATTAAAAACAATGTTTAAACAGTGCCTAGCTTTGTTGGTTAGATGAGTTCGGGATCTCATGGAGGCCAGCTTCGGGGTAAAACTTTAAAGGGAAGTGTTCCTTTAACGTTTACAGGGAAGTGTTGCAGCAGTTGGGTTGAAGTGGAAATTGCTGTTCTGCGCATGCGCGAAAATTTTAATTCTACAGATGGTGCCTGTGTGCATGCCCAAACTGAGAGAGAGGAAAAAACACTGACGCACGCTCCCACGTGCGGATGGCGGGGAGCGATGTGGCTGCGCAGCGATCCGGAACAAGGAGGTGTGATCACGATTCTCCAGGTTAAAAAAACAACGCATCGGGACTGGAGCAATTTAAACCGTTCCTGGCACGTCGTATGACCGCAACCCAATTACAGGGTAGAACCCTGTCTCCCATATTGTTTGAGGGTATGAACTTTAGGATTCTACTGGATCCACTGCTATAGCTAGAATTTGCAGCCTCCTTACTGTCATGAAATATGCACACATGCATATGTGCATGCCCATGTATGTAACAATTATGCTTTTAATTATGCTTTTAATTATGCTTTTCTGGCTACAACTGGATAAAGGCATCTCCCTGGGTGCTAAGTGCCATCCAGTCACTTCCAACTTATGGCGACCCCATGGATTGATGGCCTCCAAAATGTCCTCTCGTTAACAGCTGTATTGCTCTCAGCTCCACTGGCACACATAACCCCCCTCACCAGATTAAGATGTGCGGCCAAGAGGGGGTCCCCCTACTTGTTCTGTTAGACACGTCAGCTGCAATTTGACACAGTTTAAAATCTTATTAATGCACAGAGTGTGTAGGGCTCTTTTTGTAGCAGGAACTCCTTTGCATATTAGGCGACACAGCCCTAATGTAGCCAATCCTCCAAGAGCTTACAGTAGTCCCTGTAAGAAGAGCTCTGTAAGCTTTTGGAGGATTGGCTACATTCGGGGAGTTCCTGCTACAAAAAGAGCCCTGAGAGTGTGGTATTACAGAAGTGGCTCAAGTCGTTTAAATGGAATATACTGTATTCCTTGTTCGACTTGGCCAACCTAGCCACACTCATCCATTCCATGATGGCCCCAGGACTGGACTACTGAGACCCACACTGATTGAAGCTGCCCTTGAAGACTACTCTGAAGCAGCAACCAGTTCAAAATGTGGCTGCCGGTCTTCTGACTGGGGTAAATCATCCTTCCTTGAATTATGCCTTGGCTGCTTGTTTGTTCCTAGGTTTAATTCAAAGTCCTGGTTTTAACTTTTATGTCCTAGGCTATGGAAGGACTATGTACCTGGAGTTCTGGCTCCAAGCACCCCTTCTGTTCTTCTCAGCAGGACCCTGAGATGTTGTACATGGCTGGACCCTGAGATGTACATGGCAGGACCCTGAGATGTTGTACATAACAGGTGTTTTCAGTGGCAGGTATGACACTATGGAATAGTCTACCAGGGACTGTTCATTTTGCCCTGAATGTCTGGTCATTTGGGAGGTGAAGTTGTTTCAGCAAACCTTTCAAGATGCTACCTGAAGGTCTTGTGTGGCATTGTTAACGCTTTGACTACCTGATGAGAATTGCTATCTAGTAATAGTTGGTATGTTATTTTTGTGTGACATTTTAATCTGTAGATAGTCATTGTTTGAAAGTCCCCTTTAGTTCCGTATGAGAGAGAGTCACGTTAGAAGATTAACGTGACTCTCTTAGAAGATTTTTGAAATAAATATTAAATAAGTAAATAACAATTACCCCAAGCTCTCTGAATTATCTTAGGTCATTTGAAGTGGCATGATATAACTTCTACCCTTGCTTCATTTCCGGGAATCTTTTTTTCTTTTGTTTAAAGATGAAGTACAGGTCTTCAAAGCAAGTTGGGGCCAGTCTGTATATTACAACAGGCGTGTCTAAAAGAGCAGACCCAAATTGCTGGCAGTGTCAGAAAACATACCTTTCTGGTGGCCCTACTGCAAATGACAGGAGTGTATAATTACTGGAGTGCAAGTCTGCCGTCTTTACGAAACAACCCTGATAATTACCTATATCTCGCAGAATCATTAGCAATGGGTCTCGATGGCTTATTTAGGAGCAGCTCCTTGAAGGTTGCACATGACAGTCTGAAGTGGGTTCGTTTCCTGTGGATGTTTTCTTTAAAAAAAAAAAAAAAAAAGGTCAGTCAATAAAGATTTAGCCTCTAGGTATCATACTGCTCATGTATTTCCATGGCGCACGTGGGCGATCAGACACCCAAAAACCCACCATGGAAGCGCCTCGCTGAGGTAGCCAGAGGAATTTGCTAATGGCTATTTAATAGGAGCTGCGGTGGCTCAAGTGGTCAAGACGCTGAACTGCAGGCTGTGGAAGGTCGGTAATTCAGCAGTTCGAGACCCGAGTGTGCCGCATGACGGAGTGAGCTCCCGTCTCTGGTTCCAGCTCCTGCCAACCTAGCAGTTCAAAAGCAAGAAATTGCAAGTAGATAAATAGGTACCACTTCGGTGGGAAGGTAACAGCGTTCCGTGCGCCTTGGTGTTTAGTCATGCCGGCCACATGACCACGGAAACGTCTTCGGACAGCGCTGGCTCTTTGGCTTTGAAACGGAGATGAGCACCGCAACCCTAGAGTCGGATTCGACTGGCTTTCGAGCAAGGGAACCTTTACCTTTGCCACATTTTCTGAACCAGCAGCACAATTCCGCAGGGCCTGCAAAACAGAGTTGCTCCACCAGGCCTGTGACTGAGGGCCGTACGGGGCCCCCCTAGCTAGTAGCAAATTTGGCATCCCTCCCTTCTTCCTTCCCCCCTCCCCTTATGTCCCCTCCTGTCCCCCTTACAGCTGTCTAAACACTGGCCCCTCATATGCCATCTGGAATTTTATAGAATTGTTGTATCTATATCGTATTCTACTGGATGTATTGCATTTATTGTAATTGTCTGCTGTTAGAGGTTTTTTAAATCGTATTTTATGGTTTGATGTTACCCACTCTGAGCCGGCTTCGGGGAGAGTGGGCTATAAAATAAATAAATAAATACCTTGGACAAAAGTATGTCATAGTACTGAAAATGTAATAAAACTGCTCATGGGGGGGTCAGGAGAGAGGGTTTAGCAATAAAACAAAAAGTGATGCACTGATTAAAAAAAGAAATGAAAGTCCTATTGCTCTAGAATCAGGCAGGAATTACTGCATGCCGCCAGCCTTTGAAATGAAGCCCTCCCATCCCACCCCACCTTCCTTAATGTCCAGATGGGGAATTCCAAGGGTTTAGCTTAATCCAGGCAAATCTGAAATCTAACCCTGTTGGGAGGAAACAATGTGGGAAACAGATTCATACTGAGATCTGCTTTGTGCCTTGAAAAGTGATTAAGATAAACTACTGAGTGCCTTTCAGTAGAGTTTGCAAACTCGCCAGTCCCTGCATGACATGTACTCTTCAGTTCAGTCTCAGTCCCTGAGATAACAGATGGAACTGATCTGGTTACACTGCCAATAGCACCTTCCCTCAATGCCCCTCTCCCACTGTTTTTGGTTGTTGAAAACGCTATTAGCTGGATTTGCAGAACAGCTTGGGATCTAATCATTCCATCTCCAGTTAGACTAACTTCATAATTCTATCTCAATGCATTACCGAATAAGGAATGCTTCTTAGGCCAGGAACTGAACTACAGGACACGTCTGTTTAGTCTGAGTTTACAGATCTGTAATGCATTTGTATCTGGCCTCATCCTGCTTCTTCCATATCGCAATCATGCTGGTAAATCCATACATTTGGATCACATTTGGAGATGGATGATAAAATATCTTGTTTGCAAAATTGTTTATGCTTTTTTTTAAGCTAGGTAGGATTTATGGTTGTCTTTAAAGGGACATAGCACTCTAATAATCATTTAAAATCCATTCAGTGTGGCTTAATTAAATGAATGTAAATATTAGTTCAAAGGATGCATACTTTAATATCCTAAATACTAAGTAAGAGTTTTCTCATATATGTATTAATCTTAGGGTAGCTAGCCCCAGCTGGCAGTGCAGCAGGAGAATTTGGGAGGTGGAAATACATTATTTGATGTTGTGCCAACACAATGTGACATTATCACAGTGGAGCAACTCTCTAGGATTCATCCAGGTTGAATTCCAACCCCCACTTTGCACCACTGCCTTGCCAAGCGGTGGCAGGAAACAGGGTGTTTCAGGCTGGTAGGTCTCCCTTCTAGAGCTGGAGATCTGGCTCCCTGAATTAATATCATCATCAATTCCACTGCAGGCTGTGGAAGGTCAGTAGTTCAGCAGTTTGAAACCCGAGTGTGCTGCATGATGGAGTGAGCTCCCGTCTCTAGTTCCAGCTCCTGCCAACCTAGCAGTTCGAAAGCAAGAAATTGCAAGTAGATAAATAGGTACCACTTCGGTGGGAAGGTAACAGCGTTCCGTGCGCCTTGGTGTTTAGCCATGCCGGCCACATGACTACGGAAACGTCTTCAGACAGCGCCAGTTCTTCGGCTCGGAAACGGAGATGAGCACCGCAACCCTAGAGTCGGACTTGACTGGCTTTCGAGCAAGGGAACCTTTACCTTTTTTTAAATATATCTAATTCCCAACATGCCCCCAGTGTGCAGATATCTAAATCCACACATCGGGGGCACCTGGGGGGCAGGGAGATTTTCCTTCACATTTGAGGCAATTCCTAGACATGCAGAAAAATCTAAAAAGGTTGAAAAAGTATACAGGGGATATTTAAACCCCCCCCAAAAGTAAAAGAGCCTTCCCTGCACATGCGCAGAGAAAGCACTTACCAGCAGGAACTGTGGCTGCTGGTGGCGGCGGTGCGGGAAGAGAAGCCTTGGTGGCCGGTGGCTGGGAGCTGTGGCCATAGCTGGGGAGGCTATAACCATCATTGCTGCTGGTGGCGGGGGCGGCGGGGGAGGGAGAAGAGCCGCACAGGGCTCGCCGCCTTTGCGGTTCACGGCCACGGTGGCTCGAGGGGGAAAACCTTGGAGGGCTGGTGGCTAGTTGCAGCCATTGCTGCTGTCCGCAGCTCCACACAGAGGAGGATGCGGCAGCAGCCGTTGGGCTCACCTGCAGCCGCTGCCGCATCCTCCTCTGTGTGGAGCTCCTGCTGCTTCAGCAGGTGAGCCACCCGGGAGCTGCGGGGAATACCTCCCCCCTGCGCAAGTATCGCGGGTCCCGCCTCTCGTATATTCTAATAGCCACCTGTGGCCCCCATCTGCAGATAGCTAAATTTGCGGATTGGGGCCACATGGAGGCTTAACAGAGTTTTCAGCAAACTTGGGGCACTCCCCAGGTTTGCAGAAAAGTTGGAAATGTTTTCTAAAAATACATGGCAGGATTAAGTTCCCCGATAAGCTTACAAAGAGAATGCTCTTTCATTCTTACCTCAGTGTGCTGGAGACTGGGAGCCGGGGGAGGGGGGCTGGCAGTGTTGGCAGCATTGGTGAAGCAGCCCAGGGGCTATTCCAGAAATTCACTTAGCACTTACTTTTTAGGCAACAGGTAAAAAACACTTCAGCTGTCCCATGCATTCAGCAATATGAGTTTTATGGTTAGTCATTAATGATATTTTCTGGGCTTCTAAAGCTTTTCTTTAAATGTTAGGATTTAGCAGAGAACCTACAAGGAACTTGTAAGGTAGAGGAAATTCCATCCTCTTGTTGGTCTCTGCTTCCTGTCTTGCTCACCCACCTCCTCCCTCCACCACTTCCATCACCTCCTTTTATTGTGCCTTCTCTCTGCCCAACCTTCTCAGACTTGCCTCTCCTGTGATCAACCCTATGACTGTCAATTTCCTGAATGTGTTGTGCTGGTCAAATAGTATCTTCATACCCACTTTTGACCAGTTTCAAAGATCTGAATCCAGATCCAAATAGTCTTTCCTTAAATCAGTTGCATAAATCTTGTGATGAAGACATGCTTTTATGCTAATATGCACTTTCATTCTTAATGGAGGATATGTTTGTGGGATTTTAAATAGATTTCTCCTGTCCAAATGAAGTCTCATACAGACAATTAGGGCTGTTTTAAAGGCCATACAAACAGACAAAAGCATGAAAAGCAGTCAGCAGTTAACTATCCGTATAATTCTTGTTGTTCTTATCTTTATTAGCCTGCAGGTGGAAAAACTGGCTGCCAATTTGGGTCTTTGCAACAGCTGCATGGTACACCATCCCAGCTGCACCAAAACCATAATTTGCAGAACCCAGTTAGACTGGAATGCTTGGATTTAATCATTTCATTGGCTTTCATAAGACTCAACAGTGGGGTGTGCTGGATTATTAGGTGGAATTTAGCCCAATTAATATAAGCAAAGTAAGCAGTGAATTTTGTGATATTTTCACTGCTGGTAAAAAATAGGAAAGTGAAGAGAAAACCCAGGCTAAGTCTTGTATCTGAGGGTCAACGAGGGAGAAATTTGTAGTGTTCTTATTTAAATCTGAATATTTTCCATTGTAGCTGCAAAACCTTGATGGATGATGGAAAATTCAGTTGTAGGCTCATTCTGGTTTAGAAATCTGAGCTACAATCTGGCACTGGATTAGCTGTATGTCAACCAGGCCTAGGGTTGCTGTGATGAACTGTGCTTTGAAAACTCATAAGTGCTGTATAAACATGTGACAGACTGTGAAGGGTTAATGGCTCACATAGCCAGACAGCCTTTGAGTGACAGGCTGCTCAAAGGGATTTGACTGGTTAGCATCACTTGAGAAGAAAGAGTTGGGAGCTGACTGCTGAAGAGAATTCAATTTAGCACTGACTGAGGACTGGGAAGGTTGGCAAGGAGGAATGAAGGGATCGCTGAAGACCCCATTTGGGCCAGAAAATGGGACAGAGCTTCTAGTTTAGAGAAGTAATTCCCTCCCCAGTTGAAAAGAGAGATAGCTCTAAAGAGTGGAGTGATCCCTGGTGTGTTTAGAGAGAAGGATTTTATCCTTGCCTTCTGAAAGAGGGTGAGATCGCCATAGTTGCCAATCTCGAGATGAGTACAATAAGTGAGAATCACAAAAAGGAAAATCAAACAGAACCATATACCATGAAAAATTGCTACGAAACTTTTGTGATTATATTATTATATCATTACAAATTCATTATATATGATCTCATATCAAATTCATATCTCATATCCATAGTAAGTGATAACTTCAGTAAGCCAACCAGTACATTGCGTTCTCAATGTAGAGATACGATATGATACGATAATATAATCAGAAAAGTTTCATAGTAATTTTTCATAGTATATGTTTCTGTTTGGATCTCCAGGTGGGACCTGGAGATCTCCTGGAGATCAGGTCCCCCTGGAGAAAATGGCTGCTTTAGAGGGTGGCATTATATCCACTGAGGTCCCACCCCAAACTCTGAGTTTACCAGCCTCTAGACCCAAATCTTCAGGAATTTTCCATTTTGTAGTTAGCAATCCTATTCAGTCTGTTGGTTACAATAGGCAAAAGCACTCCAAACTTTATTCTGGATTATGTCTTCAATAGCACCGAATGGCAATCTTAAAACTGCAACCTTTTAATTATTATTGGGAAATCATTTTGTCTCCTAATTGACTTGTATTGGCTCAATAGTTTGATGGCATCTCATTAGCATTTTTTTCTAAATTAACGTACATTAAAAATAATCTTAGTTTCCTGTAAGGGAGAGATTATAGACAACTTCATTATGAAGTTTTCTTTATGGAGTCTAAAGTTCTCAGTTATTTTATTCACACTTCAAATGCTTATGAGTTGCTATATTTTAGCACTGTAGGATTCTCACAAAGTCATTCCTCTTTTTATTTGAACTCTTTCCATGTATCCCAACCTCACATGTACAAAAGACGGTGGCAGTTTCATAATCCCATATTGGTACACAAGAACAATGATCTGTTATTAATTGCAAGTTAAGCTCATTACAATTCTCTTTCTATAATAGCAACTACAACATGTTGATCCCCCCCCCCGGCCTAAGAGCAGATTAATACTAGTGATCTATTTACATCTAATGGGTTAGAAGGCTAAAAAGATCAACAGTTGGTAAGGAAAAGAAATTGATTGTCTGAATCTATGAAAATTATAATAATAAAATCAAAGTTATGCTCCTTAAAAAGGCAATCCTTGGTGCACCAATTCTATGTCCATCACAATAAATTCCCAAAGAGACAACAGGAACATTCCTATAAGTAGGCTGTACTTGAGCGAGTGAGAAAAGAAGGAGTTAAACTGAGGAGACGGATCATTCACTCTGCCTGTAAGATGCAAATTGCATGCTCATGCAACCTCAATTAGTCTTGGGACCATGCAGGAAAGAAAGAGAAGGCTTAACCCTTCAGTTCCACACAGTTTTGGTATTCAAAACCAGCTCCTTGCTCCCTGCCATTAGCATTTCAAAAGGGAAATAGCAATGCAGCAGAAAAAGAGAGCTGATTTCAGATGGTGAAATGGAATGGAGGCTGAAGACTTAAACCTCTTCTTTCTTTGCTGCACATGCCAAGCGTTCAGTTTGCATTTTATGGATATTTCGAGATATATAATCTTCATCTTGTCTGTAAGCTGCTAGCCTTAAGAATCTTCCACTGGTGCATGTCCAGCTGTTGAGGTGGCTGGAAGTGCTGATTTATGCTATAATTACCAAAATGATTTTGTTTATATAAATTCCATGCATTTTAGTCAGCCGTGTGCCAGCACCATACTTTGAAACATCTGAATATTTTCAGAAAATATTGGTTGCATGTGCATTGTTAAAACACGTCACAGTTCTTTGCAGAGCACCTGTGTGCCACATTGTTTACATGCTCGAGTATTTCTGTTATATCAAGAGTTTGATTTGCATGGGAGCCTGTGTAACAACTATGTGCATTTAACGCTTCCACTGAGTCTGCCTGGCCGTGCATGCTTTGTTTATACGGGTGGTTCTGTCATCTGCAGAATGAATTTAAAAGACTGAGATCGAGGGTTCACCCTGGCTTGCCACTATAGAAGAAAACCCGAGTTCCTTAGATATCTTGAATCTATGCTGATGCTCTCGGAAACGGAGGTGTTTCTCAAAATAAGGAGCAAATTACTGGAGACAGAGTTGTGGAACTTGTACAATGCATCTAATAAGACTTGTTCTCCTCTGAACCATGGGATATTTCCCATTGTAGGATGCTTGCCCAGTTATTGCTTTCAACTGCGATCTCCAAAATTGTGTAGACTTTTTACACTGTCCAGGCTTAATGTTTTACTCTTTGCAATTTTATTCGGAAGATTCCAGGGTATCTCCTTTGCCAATAGACTCTGCCCCTGTACAGGTCAAACTATTGAAACAGTGTATCACGTACTGTGTGAATATTGTTATTATTCTGGTATCAGGCAACATATTTTATCACCAATCTTGGGTAGTGTTTCAGACTTTCCTAGGCCAAATAAACTATTATTTCTTTTAAATAGCACAAAGGAAAACATAGTTGAACTTGTGGCAAAGTTTCTACTGGTCGCTGCTTCTATACGTAGTAAAATTCTGTAAATGTTCAACGCAGGGTTTTAACAGATATTGTATTTTATGTAGAATCTGAATTTTATTTCCCAGATACTATGTTTTTATTTCTGTGAAATGCCAATAAAGGAATTGCTTTGTGTGAGACTGGTGTTCAGGTTCATTTAGTTAAGAATTTTGCAGAGCAGAATTTTTCCCCTCGCACTTTCTGAATGTCAGATTTACGAATTTGTCACTTATTAGATCCACTTAGGGATACCACTCCCCAGGTGGGGGCGGGGGATCCCCTGATTTTTGGGGATCCCCCCAGATGCCAGCCAGCTGGGCAGTGGAGGAAGCCCCACTCTCAACAGTTGTCTAGGACCCCACATAAAAAAAAAAATTGGTGCTGTGCACGCCTGTCCCACAGGCAGCAAATTTGTGGCTTGCAGGGCAGGTGTGCATGGTGCCCGCCCTTTTCAAGCAAGGGCCGCCTGCTCCTGCCCTGCAAGTCACAAATTTGCAGCTTTCAGGGCGGGCACTCAGGGTGCCCACTTTTCCCCAAACCATTTCCTCAAATCCCCCCACCAAGAAGATGGAACCTGGCAACCCTAGATCCACTGTTGTTCCTTGACGACTAGGAAAATTGTCATTGATTCCAGTTACATTTTGATCTTCCGCTGTAGAATTATTGGAAAGCATTAGGCTTTGTTACTGCTAACATGTTTTATTACCTTTGTTTTATGCCCTGAATGGCTACGTAAAGTTTGCCCTCTTCTTTTTTTCAGGGCAGGGTATGGAGGAATCTGGAATATGTCAGAAATTTAAGGACCTAGTGTTCCAGTGGGCCAATATCATGGGAGAAAAGACATTCATTTGTCAGAATAGTCTCAGAGTTTAGCTGTGTTCGCCTGCAGTAGAACCTCTCAGGGACTTCTGGGAGTTGTAGGCCCAGCCTCACCTACTGCTAACCAGGCTCCCTGGGCCTAGTAGGCCTCTAATGGCACAGCCCAGATCATGACAGGTGTTATGAGATTAAAATGGTCTTTACTAAGCACTTACTTAGGATAACCAGGTACAAAAAGGTCAGGCAAGGAGGGAGTTGGCTAGTTTTACTGCATTTTCTGATAAAGCAGTCTTTGACACTTATGGATTTAAAGAGGAAAGGTAGCTGCCAGAAACCAGACCCTTTCACAATGCACGTTTGTGATCAGTTTTTCCAGACATACCTCTGGCCAGTGTCTGATGGCATACATTCCATGTGACCCTGTGAGATGCTGAGAAAGAAGGTTGCCTGTGTCACCTTTTCCTAGGTACCAGACTCATCCTTCCAAGGGAGGAGGGGTCTAGGCATAATCTTAGAGATTTTTTTTGGGGGGGGGTATTAGCTTTTGAGAGTCAAAGCTCCTTTCATCAAATACTGACTGTGGAAGGGAGCTTTGACTCCCGAAGGTTTATACACCCCCCCAAAAAATCTTGTTGGTCTTTAACATGCTACTAGATTTGAATCTACTTGCTAGAATACTGATCCATGGCTGCGGTCACACAGAGCATTAGCCATGCTACAGAGACGGAAGATAGGCGGATTTTCCGCACGCGATCACACCGCAACATCTGGGAAGCGTAGAGCTCTCATGGCGAACCTGAGGCTTCCCGCCGAAGATGCGGAGTTAAAAACTAGTACCTCCGAGGTACTAGTTTCTGGAAACTGCAGGGCATGGGCTGGCGTCTGATCGTGTTTCCAGTGGTGGCATCCGGTGCCCACCCATGTCCCTTCGCAAACAGATTCCCCCCCCCAAGTCTCCACAAGATGTGCACAAGCACCAAATGGCGCATGTGCACAAAGAGGAAAGCGAAAGTGCAGTTTCGGCTTTAAAAAAAAATGATCCCATTTGTCACGGCAGTGGTGCCTAGCCATTGCGGGTGTGATCACGCCACGCCGCTTCTTTGCCGTGCCGCAGGATCATCATGTGATCGCCACCCACGTTTACCCACCGGCACCGAGGGAAGGACCTGTGGTGTGCCGCTGGCACGTCTGATTGCGTAATCGCGGCTCAAACTGCGCCGGGGCAATTAGCCACGCCTCCCCCCCGCGATATCCGGCTCGTGTGACCGGGGCCCATATAAATCAGCAATAGACATCAGATGATAGTTTCTTCATTTTATCTTTCATTATCATCAACTTTGTTTTTTCCCTGATTTTTCTCAAGAGACCCACAACACTAGGGAACAAGCCATGATAGTCCATGTTTGGATGTCATGCAGAACCATAGTTAGTCTTAACTGTGGTGAATAAACCAACTTCAGATCCTGGTTTGAGATACAGCAGTCCATAATTAGTTATAGTTGGTGGAGTGGCAGCTTGGAGAATCACACTAACCATAGTTTTATTAGACTGTGGTTTCATATGATGTCTGAACATAATCAGAACATAAGCTAAAACAAACATTAAAACACATTATTTGACAAAAACAGAAATGCAGTTTTAAATCTGCTTGTGCCAGGTTTTTTAAAATCAATATTCATGCAGGAAGGTTGATTTTACAGTTGCATTTGAGCCTTCCTGCTCTTTGCAATATTGGTTTGATTTCAGTCTAAACGCACAAATAAAGATGATTTTTCGTTTCACGACCATTTTTAAATAGTGGGGTTTTTTAAAAAAAAATCCAAATACAGCTACTGCAACTGCTTTTTCAAGAGCAGGAGTGGTGTGTGTGGGGGTCTTAACCCTTTCCCTTCTGTTTTCATGCTAAAATGTCACTCTTGAGCCACATGTACTCCCCACTAGGGAAAACTTATATTGACCCCATTCACATGGAGGATTTGCCACACTAAAGGCACGAATTTCAGGCGGGTTTTCGGTGTGCGATCACACCACAACATCTTGGAAGCGTAGCGCACCCGTGGCCAACCCGTGGCGTCCCGCTGAACATGCGCAGTAAAAAACTACCTCGGATAGTGCACTAGTATCCAGAAAATGCGGGGCAGGGGTGGGCATCTGATCGCAGGAATGCTAGTATCCTCTGGCATCCGGCGCCCATCAACGTCCTGTCGCAAACCGGATGTTTTTCATAAGTGCATGTGCACAAACACGTAATTGAAAGCATTGCTGCTCTGCAAAACTGCGCATGCGCACAAACACGGAACACTTGCCGCGCCACTTCTTTGCCACGCTCCAGCATCGCCGGGTGATCGCCAGCTAACAGCCGAAGCACGAAGACTCGGGGGACCGTGGGATCAGGCTACCGCGCTTTATTTTGCTCCGGGGCAAACAGCCATGCCTCCCCCTCACGTTAGCTGGCCCATGTGACCAGGGCCATTGTATTGTATTGGATAAAACTGTGTTTTATCCAGCAGAGGTAAAACTGGCAATTGTTAGTTGGAAAACAGAAAATGCGGAAAAGGTGTAAAAGTCCCTCTCCCCCACATTGTTCCCCTGCCCCAGAAACATTTCACAGCAGGGGGAGGTCTGAAAAATGCTTGGGTGAATTCAGCCTGGGTTGCATTTACAAATATTGGCGAGGATCCAGAAGGGCTTGTATGCATGGCAAAGAACTTCTGTATCTGCCGAGGAGTGCAGCTGATTGTTAGTTCTGATGAATCACCTCATGATCCATGGTCAGCCCTGCAGAGGGTCGTCAGCAGGAGAGGAAAGCTGAAAAGCCTCCATTTGCATGTAGCACATTGCTTATGATCCTAAGCATTACCAAGAGAGGATATTTAGAGCTGAAGTGTTACATTACTGTAATAGTAACGTTGCTATCTTGGAAACTGGTATCTTCTTCCTGGCTATGGAGAATATAAGAATACCCATGTTGTACCAGACAAGTGGTCCATGTAGTCCTCCAGCATCCTGTTTCATACACTGGCCGACCAGTTGTCCTGCAGGGCCAACTAACAAGGACTTAGAAGCCAGACCTTCCCCTGATGTTGTCTCCTAGTACTGTTATTCAGAGGTTTGCTGCCTCTGCATGTGGAGGTTCCCTTTGGTTACCATGGCTAGGAGCCATTATGCTTTCACGCGTGCTGAATAATGCCATTTCAATGCACTCTCCAACTGGATTTTAGTGTGTGACATGGCAAAATCCACTTGAAAGTGATTGCTAAAGTGCACGGAAAGTGGACTAAAAGTGCATCATTTAGCCTTCAAGAAAGAGCCTGAGTGTACAGTGTTCTTGATCCAGTGATTTCTTTCCACTAAGGAGTGGACATCCTGCCTGCAGCCAAGGAATTAGTGGGTAGAAACCAATGAATCCCACCCAACGTCTAACAGTGTTTAAACTGTGATAAATACAGCTGTCCACAGTAGTGGTTAAAGTAACACTTTCACAATACAGTTACGATTATCACACCCAAATCTCCTGTTAACTTTCAGAGTTCTGATATAGCTTGCTTTTAAAGGTGTGTTTTATATTGTGATGTTGTTTTAATTGTAAGCTGCCTCGAGACTGATGAAGCAGCATAGAAATATCCAAAATAAATAAACATGTACAGTAAAATGAACACCACACACCAATCTTTGTGCTTCAGAATGTTCTACTTGACTACTGCTGTCGCACTTGGTCGTTTATGAAAGGAGGATATGACTTAATCCAAACCAGAGGTGGAATAGAAAGTACCAATTTCTGCCTATTCTGGTGACTCATTGCATAGTAGCAGGGTTGGTTTGGTGGGGGTGGAGCTGGAGAGTTATAGCAGCCCAAACAAAATAAAAGGCTGGAAGCTCTAAGTGGGGAAAACCATCCTCAGTCCTGACTTGGCAAAAAAGTTCTTTTCTCCGTGACTCTCCTTTCAGCCACAAGGCCTCCCAGACGCTAAGACAAAAGCACGGTCTGTTATGAGAATCCAACCCTCCCCCCCAACTGGCCTGAGTACCAAAGCATCAAATGATGTAAATTATAGCTAAAACTAGAGTATGTTTGAATTCATTTGAAATCTTGGTTCACTGCAGATGCCTATTATTATTTTTTTACATTTATACATGGATTTCAGAGGTTTTCTGTTCATATTCATTTCTGGGAGTACGTTATTATCGATCTCATTTTTATCCCACACTCCATCCAAGGAGCTCAGGTTGGCATTCTCTTCCATTCGATCCTCACACCAAGTTTGGGAGCCATCTTTGGCTGAGGGAGAGAACTGGCCCACAACCAACCAAATTGCTTCATGGCCAAGTGAGGATTTCAGCCGGAGTTTCCACCTCGCAATTCAATACTCTAACAACTGCATCATGCTTTTCAGAAAGTTCTAATGACTGGAGGTTTCCTGTTTATGCCTGCCTACACTGACATTGGATTGCACTTCACAGAGACACTGAACTAAAACAACTTGCTGTCAGGCATACACAGAGAGCCCTTGACTCAGCAAATCCTGGTTCTGTGAAGAAATGGCTCTTCTATCGTTCAGATGTCAAAGATATTACTTGGCCCAAATGTTTCTCACAAATCAGAACACACAAGGAATGAGAGACTAGCACAATCTGGACCGTGAAGAAATTGCCCATGGCAATCTACCATTTTCGCTGATTTGTCGAATGTCTACAGAATCAACATGACATGGAATCACCCCTCATGCTGGGCTAGCTCAGCAGCTTTTTACCTACAAAATTTCAACAAAATTTGATATCTTGACTGGAGGTGAGGGGATTAAGAATATTTTGTTTTGAGTCTATAACGATGATCACAATGGTGATGGGCTGCTGAAGGAATGCTGCCGTTTGTAGATCACAGATCTCCTGATGCTTGTCATCAGAACCATTCAATTTTTCATATGCCCTTCAGGCCTGAGATGTTTATCTCTCTTCCACTAGTTTATTTAAGGCAGCTGTGGCCAAAAGTCAGCAGGATTTGTTTGGCTTGCGCCGGTGTTACCTTGTAAGCCCTCTGTCGGTTTTCTTTATAAAAGCAAAAAGGAAGGAGGCAGAGAAGTGGTGGATGTTGTTGTGCAATGCATCTTGCTTGTCTCTTATTTACTGCAGAGATTTGTACCAAGCGGGCCTCAGTGCTTTGCTGACAATTTCCCAAGAGCAGTGGGTTCCACTAACCGGCTGAAAAACAGGGGAAAGGAATATAAATAATGCAATATTCATAGTATATTTATTAACAATGTGTAGTCAAACCTCCTGATCCATATAGAGAATAAAAGAAGAGGCTTTGCATTTCAACCTTTTTGTCACTTGTTAAAATTCAGATGCTAGGGGAGTTTGAAGATGGTAGCTGTGTGCTAAATTAAGGTCCAACACTTTGCAATCCGCCTTTGTCCACACTTCAGTACCTCAGACAACAGGATTATTTCCATTATTTTGTAAAGAGACTCACTATCTTCTCATAGAGATGTTCATCTGGTTGGTTTGTTTATAATGGTTCCCAGTTCCAAACACAGAAAACAGTGAGGCCACAAAGGCCACTTAGTCAAATGGTGTGGGCGTATGTATGTATGTATGTATGTATGTATGTATGTGTATGTGTTTGTGTATGTATGTGTTTACTCCATTTATGAACCACTTTTCTCCACAATGGGTACCCAAAGCGGCTTGTGATAATTTGTTCTTCATTTCCCCCCCACAGCAGCTCTGTGCGGTAGGTTAATCTGAGTGAGTGTGGTTGGCCCAAGGGCAAGAAGCACGCTTCAGTGACAGAGTGGGATCTGAAACTGGGATCCAAATTAGATGTGATGGTGACTCCAATCTACCACAAGGCGTCCATCATTGTAGAGATGAAATTCCCTCTGTTTACAAACACTGTAGGCGCCTGAACGTGATTGGAACCACAGCGGGGAGAGGAGGAGCTCCTGTATCCCCCACATACCATTTTCAAGAGCCCAGACCCACTGTGTTTGATCTCTTGAAATCAGTGTATGGGTGGGGGGGACAGGCAACCCTCCTCCCCTCCATTGTGGTCCCAAATAGGCTCAGGCCCTGTAAATGGACAGGAATTTCATCCCTATGATACCCCTGATGGACTCAGGGACATTATCATGTCTACTTCGGTTGTAGGTCTCTCAGATCCTAGTCTCGCGCTCTAACTATTACACACACTGCCTCTCAACATAGGTCCACCTATGCAACAAAATTCATGTGGTGAAGTTTTCTCTGAAAAGTATCACTGAAGATCACGTGTTTTATTCGATATTTCAAAATTCCTTCCATACATATTGCAAACTAGCATATCAGGGACAATCTAGCAATTGCTTTGAACTATTGGTTATAAAATTTAAATATCCTGTCAGGAACATTTTTAGGCATATTGTGGGAATGGTATAAAGAAGGGTTTTTAAAAAATATATATCAATATCTTACATGTTCTATTAAGAAATAAGAGAAAGTGTAATCTTAAGCAGCTGGAAACA
>NW_015160338.1:94251-126988 GCF_001447785.1 Gekko japonicus
CCTGCCTGGGGCCAGGGAAGGCCTTGGCGGGGCTTCCTCGCACTCCCGCCGGCCTTGCAGGTCCACCGCTGGGCCCCTGATGTTAGGGGGTGTGGCATATGCTAATGAGTTATGCTAATGAGTTCCCCTAGCTCTTTTTCTACGAAACGACCCCTGGCAGCAATGTTATCAAAATCCCTGAAAACTAAGGAAATCCATACATTACCATCATAAAAACCAGTAAAGCTCTAGGATCAGGTGGATTCCCACCTGAGTAGTAAAAGAAATTTCTTGAGCAATTGGATACTCTGTGTTCAGCTAAGATACTGAGAACAGGAAATCAACCTATTTTATACAAGACAGATCATGGTTGTACTGGGTAGGGGCTCCAAACAATGGACTAAGTACCACACAGTTCCCTTAATGAACAGCAAAATGTATATTGCAGCACTGCTTTTGCAATTGTGTAGGGTAATTTTTGCTCTGATAATCTGAACGATGCAGGTTTCATTTTGATGCAACACAGGATGAACCATATCCACCAGTGTCTTGATTCAACGTTCCATGCAAAGCAAGCTAACATGCTCCAGTTGACAGGGTCTCTTGATATGGAGAACACAAATTGACCAAATATGCAAGGTTATACCTTCTTCACATTTGGTACAGTTTGATTTGCTTAATGAATATTAAAAAGGTAAAGGTTCCCTTGCTCGAAAGCCAGTCAAATCCGACTCTAGGGTTGCGGTGCTCATCTCCGTTTCACAACCGAAGAGCCAGCGCTGTCCAATGATGTTTCCGTGGTCATGTGGCTGGCATGACTAAACACCAAGGCGCACGGAATATAATAAAATATTATACTAAACCATTGCATAGGTTTTTACCTTGTAAATAAATAAATAACATTTGTAGTATATAATGGACATCTAAAAATACATTCAGCTGATAAATAATAGAAAATGTTGGAAATATGGGCAGGTCAGGAGAATGCCAATGCTAACCTATTGCAGGACACTATAAAGTGTGAATGATAGCTGAATGAAAGTGAAAGCAGTAGGAGGAAGTATTTGAAGAGAGTGCTGACTATCCCGTTTAGCATAAAGAAGAAGAGAAGAAGAGACTGGATTTATACCCCGCCCTTCACTTGGAGTCTCAGAGCAGTTTACAAACTCCTTTCCCTTCCCCTCCCCACAACAGACACCCTGTGAGGTGGGTGGGGTTGAGAGAACTCTGACAGAGACTGCTCTTTTTCAAGGACAGCTGTGCCAGAGCTTGTGACTGACCCAAGGTCACATCAGCAGGTGCAAGTAGAGGAGTGGGGAATCAAACCCGGTACTCCCAGATTAGAGTCCGCACACTTAACCACTGCACCAAACTGGCTCTTTTCATATGTTCATATGATCTTCATATGAACTTCATATGTTCATATGATCAGCTTTGCACATTGTACTTCCTATAAATACATGGAAAGCTAGTGATGAGGCACTGTGTGTCTCCACTAAATACAAATGTGAAAGAAATTTCATCCTATGTTCATCATCTAGTCAGCGAAGTTGAGGCAGACCCAATCCTAGAAGATATGGCTGCCTCCCTTTGGAGTTTGGCACTTTCTCTGTGTTGAATGAATATGGAAGCATGAAATGATTTTATTGTTGTGAGTTAATTGTTGAAGAGAGCTGGTTTTCCTAGGTCGCAGAATCAGATTTCTGCTTGCCCAATCTGGCTTTCCTGTTGGGTAATCCTGTCACATTTTTGGTCCAGGAGCCAAAGATCTGGATATAACTGTTTGGTACTGAAGTATTTATTTCAGCACCTCCTGGTGTTTGGTTCATCTGTTCAGCTTGTGAGTTTTCAGTTATCATTTTGATTTGTCAGACACAATATATATTTTTTTTCTTTCACCAGTCTCTGTGTGTGCTTCCCTGTGGTGTCATTTGCCCTCTAACTGTGTGAAGCATTTTAGTCTGCCGATTGCACAAAGGATGCGCAGGCCAAATAAAGCTGCAGATCCAAAAGGCGATTTCCACTGATTCTTCCCTTCCAAAGCACATTTCCACTCTCATGCTGTCCTGAGAGCTCCTGTCTTTTAGGAGCACCATTGTGTGTGGGGTGTGTGTGTGTGATTTGGGGCTGCAGTGGGATGTGGAGGCAAGGAGATCTTCTTTCCATGGGCAGAAATCCCTTGTGTCAGTGGAGATTTATGATGAAACCAAGCCTCGGTCAGCAGAGATGTATAGGGAGAGGGGAGAATGCAGGAGGCATAGTCTGTGACATTTCTAGGTGAACACAACGATGAACAAGATGACCACGGTGGCCCTTCACAACTGCTTGGATGGCTGATAAGGCAAAGGACTTAGTGAGCAATCCTAAGATGGTCTATGCAGAAATACGTCACATTTTATTCAATGAGATCTTACTCCCAGGCACTGTTCCCTCTAAACTGAGTTAGTGTGAGCTAGCTCACAGTTTTTTAGCCTCTAGCTCAAAGATTTTTGTTTTCACTCAGGAAAGAGGGCTCCAGAGCAAACTAATTGATGCTGTAGCCAAATTGTGTGCTCACAACTTTAATGCCAGTAGCTCACAAATAGAATTTTTGCTCACAAGACTCCACAGCTTAGCGGGAACATTGCTCCCAGGAAACCTTTCTTAGGATTGCGGCACTAGCTACGTTAAGCCATTTGCCATCTGCAGAGGCTAAAGAAAGTGTCAGATTTGTTAAGCTCCTAGTTAATATAATAAAACCTATTAATAAATTGCAATGCAGTAGTTTCTCATGGGAGGGTCCCTTTCAAGTGACACTCAGGTTAGCAGTAGAGTGTCCTGGTATAAAGAAAGTGTCAAAAGAAAGTGTCAAATTTGTTAAGCTCCTAGTTAATATAATGAAACCTATTAATAAATTGCAATGCAGTAGTTTCTCATGGGAGGGTCCCTTTCAAGTGACACTCATGTTAGCAGTAGAGTGTCCTGGTAGACTCAGATGTTCTGCCACAGGTTTTTGAATGTTCTCATGTTTGGCGTCAAATTTGAGTCCATTTATTCTTTTTCATAGAGACTGGCCTGTCATACATGTGTAGATAAATATGTACATGTCGGTGTCGTATATGTGACATTGTGATCTGTGATTTGTATTTCCTTTGCTGTGAAACTCCCAAGATTTATTCATCTAAGCAATGAAGATGTTGCCAGCAGAATTATTAATATCAAGCAGACACTGCCATTTGTTTTTTTATGAGTTCCCCTCGCCAATCCCTCTTTATTACTTTTCCATCTCCCTTGGTGATACAGAACGCCTGAGTAATTGCACTGTGAGTACTGTAGATATCTGTCTGGTCTGTAGTACTGAAAAACAAACAAGTTAGACAGATCGGCTGTACGCCTGTGACCAGTCGACTCCTAGCGAAACGAGATCTCTCCACCCCGGTGGCTCTTCCTCTCCTTTGAATTTCCTTTAAATATTCAGACTCTTCATATTTCTGGGGGGGGGGGGAGTAATGAAAAGGTTATTTCCTCCTCACGCAAGTTAAGCTCTATTCACTCTTCCTTTTGTCCTCTCTATGTAGAAGCGTCATTATTTGCCTGGCCACGGAGAGACAAGGAGGAAGAGGGCAGACAAGGAGGCGTGGTGGGGTTTCGTTCGGAGGCAGTTCTTTCGGCATGGGCAATTTCAACAAGATGATCGTTTTGTCATTTTTTATGAATGAGCTAGCATCTGATTAATTATAGATCTGTGGCCCGAGCTCGGGCAGCGACAGTGGGGGCTGTATTTGCTATCGAAAAGACCCATTGCCACTGCTGGCTTTCTCTTCTTTTTGATTTTAATAAGAGCTCTCATGCCACAGAAAGGGACAACTAGACCAACTCGTGGACCAGCAGAGCCAATACCGTGCACAAAGACAGGGAAGCAGGGTGGAAGAGCAGATACGTTTATTCAAGGCTCAGTCTAAGATTTTAGTGAGTGGCACAGAATTCTTCCAAATTTTATGGGGACTACACTTCACTCTGGTGGCATGAAATGGCAAAACGTCCCTCGATAGGGATGGAAAATCAGGTAGGACCACAGTCCAGTGGCACCTTTAAGACCAACAAAGTTTAATTCTGGGTGTAAACTTTCGTGTGCATGCACACCTAGGGTAACCAGGTCGGATAGACCCAGTGGCAGGGGACAGGGAGGGACTTCCTGGGAGTGGGGGGAGCACACAAAGCGATGTCATCACATCCGTGATGTCGCACTGTGGTAGTTGGGGCAAAACTCTATGGTTACCTAAAAGTTTTGCCCAAAATACCAAAATGTTGCTGTGCGGCATCACTGATGTGATGATGACATCACTTCCATGTGACATCATTATGTCGCATTTGGGGGCAGGATCCCTCCAGCTGGCTGGCGGCAGGGAAGAGGCCCGGAAATCAGGGGAATGGCATCCCTATGCGGACCTCATCAGATAAATTGAATCAGTTTTCCTCAAGCCTTACATATAGGTAGAGAGAGGGTGGGGGTATTTGCTAGGAAGGGCTAGGAGGACCACAGTACATGTAAACGGGAGAGAAGAAGACTGAAGAGACAGATGCCAGGATTTGGTACTGCTGCAGGTTGTACAGACAGTTTGGACACAATTCCTTTCTTTTAATGGTACGGCTCTTTTGGCCCAATACAAACACAATACATACCATGAGATGGCAACCAATATATACAGACTCTTCTTTAAAGTTACTAATGAATAACACACCAGTGCTCAATGTAACTTATATGATCCTTTTGGCTACAGCCTTAAGCAAGCCAGAAAATCTTGGGTGGGGGTGTAAACACTGGGGGTGGGGAATCTAACTGGATCCGACTGGGCTCCTTACTGCCTGAGCTCCGGTCCTGTGCTCTCCCGCAGGAAATGACCCCTGGAGATAAACACTCTCCTATTTATTTGGGACGACGGCACTGAGTCCCCACCTGAGTTGGCACCGCAGGCAGAGGCACCTCCATTGCCAGACCCAGAAGCCGGCCCCTCTGACTCCTCAGGAGTTAACAGCTTGCCTGAGCATGAAATCACCACACCTGGCCCTGCAGCAGCCAGTGAGGTACAGGTGCAACCGGGGAGCCCCCCAACTCACCTCCGTGGGTGGCTCTGCTGAGGGAGAGGCTCTGCAGAGACTTAGCCACCCGCCGCTGAGATGCACGCTGGCAGGGAAGGCGAGTGCCGAGTCCTGAGTGCTAGCAGGAGTGGTGCCGCTGCCACGGGAAGCCTAGCCGGAGGCGTATATAACTCCCACTCAGGATTGGGCTCTCATGGAAGCAACGAGTTGCCTCCATGCATGCCTCACATCCACCTTTGGCTCCTGCTCTCGGACCCCCACTCTGGCTCGGATTCCTGGCTTCCTGATCCCTACTTCGGATGAGCCCTCTTTCGGACTCACAATTTGGGTCTCGCTCTGACTCTCCCAGCAATGACCTCTGCCTCTCAGCCCAAGCCCAGCCCATGACACTCTGGTGGAGGTGGGGGTCCCTGCCACCAGGCCCTGTCCCCCAACTGCTGATCAGCTGGGCAGTGGGGGGACTTATCGGTAGAAAGAGGAAGGCCTAGGCCACATTGCCAAGCATTTCACAGGAAGTGGTGTCATCACACCATTGACTTTTGGATGACACTCTGGTAATTGGGCAAAATCTCCATGGTAGAAGTCTTTTTGTGAGCTGAGCATGTGGCCCACAACTGCTCCTCTCCCTCCCTCCTGCTAGATTTAAAGGGCCCTCCAGATGGTCAGCAGGCCATGTACTCCCCCAATCAGCTGAAGCCCTTTAAATCTTTTAGCCAGGAGGGAGAGGGGTGGCCGCGGCTTGGGGTGGGGCTAGGGGCATCCCCACCCATCCCTGGAACAGCCCCCGGATCTCCCTGGGGGCAGATAGAAGCCCCCAGAAGCGGGGGAAACCCTGTTTGGACCTGGGGGCTGGCAGCCCTTCACAGAACTGCTCCCTTGAATGTAAGCCAACATATTCAGGCAAGCCAGGCCTCGGGGATGGAGCAAGTGGAAGTGAGCCAAGGCATACTGGGTAAGAGCACTCTTCTGTCCATGGCACACAGATTATTTTGTTGTTGTTGTTCAGTCGCACAGTCGAGTCGGACACTTCGCGATCCCGTGGACCACATCACGCCAGGCCTGCCTGTCTTCCGTCGTGCTCCGGGGTTTGCTTAATTTAATGTCCGTTGCCTCAATAACACTGTCCAACCATCTCATCCTTTGCCGTCCCCTTCTTCTTTGACCTTCAATCTTTCCCAGCATCAGGGTCTTCTCCAGTGAGTGCTCTTTTCTTGTTTGGTGGCCAAAGCACTTGAGCTTCAGTTTCATTATCTGGCCTTCCAGGGAACAGTCAGGGTTGATTTCTTTTAGAATTGACTGATTTGATCTCCTTGCAGTCCAGGGGACTCTCAAGTGTCTTCTCCAGCACCATAATTCAAAAGAATCTATTCTTCGGCGCTCGTCCTTCCTTATAGTCCAACTCTCACAGCCATACAGTACTACTGGGAATACCATTGCTTTGACCATGCGGACCTTTGTTGGTAGGGTGATGTCTCTACTTTTTATTACGCTGTCAAGGTTTGCCATCGCTTTCTTCCCAAGGAGCAGGCATCTTTTAATTTCATGGCTGCAGTCACTGTCTTCGGTGATCTTGGTTCCCAGGAACGTGAAGTCTGTCACTGCTTCCACGACTTCTCCTTCTATTTGCCAAGGAGTGATGGGGCCGGATGCCATGATCTTAGGGTTTTTTTAATGTTGAATGTTGCGCTCTCCTCTTATCAGCAAGAGGCTCTTTAGATTCTTTAGGCCATTAACACAAATTATACTGTCATAAATAATCTGGATTATATGAAGTATATCTTTTAGAAGAACTGAAGTATAGAATATTCTGATTCAATGCTGGTTCTGGAGTGCAACTGTAATCAAGAAATTTTAATGACAAGATTTCTCTTAACATCAGCATTTAAAAATATCTATTATTTAAAAAAAAAAACTGTAAGGAAAGCCTTCCCCAAATTATTGTATAGTGTACACAGAAAAACAGGAATTAATCTAGCTATCTATCATGTTTATCCTGCCCTTCCTTCAAAGAGTTTAGGGCAGCATGCATGTCCCCCCAATTCACTTTTTAATCTCACAGCAACCCTTGCGAGGTAGTGTAAACTGAGAGAGAGAGTAACTGGCCTAAGGTCAGCCACTGAGCTTAATGCTGAGAGAGAGGATCGCATTTGTCCTAGTCCATCATTGTAACCTCTATAACACACTGGCTCTCAGTTTCTCTGTAGAACAGTATCTTTACATCAGAGTCTTCCTCCTTAAAAAAATACACTTAATTTTATTAGGGTACAAAACCTCTGTGTTGGTCTTTTATTTCAATATTTTTTTCATTCTATATACATATAAACACATTGCTTCCGAATTAGTCATAGATTGAACCAGAGACCTGTGTAGCTTCGAGCCAATTGTCAAAAGCCTGTATAAAGTCCTACTGATGAGAAGCCCAGGGCAGTATTAGGTCTTTGTCATTCAGTCTCTACTTCAAGTGATCTAAAGTTTAGGACACTCAAAGCATTAATATGGGAATCTTGACTAATGATTAAGATCAGTGATGGTGCAACCCTAAGCAGAGTTATATCCTTCTAAGTCCACTGGTCAACTCTGAAATCACCTATCAGAGATAAACAGGGGTCATTTCGTAGAAAAAGAGGTGCAGAAGCTCATCAACATAACTCATTAGCATACCTTATTTGCATATGCCACACTCCCTGACATCACCAGAAGTGTGTCAGAAAGCAACACCCACCACTCAGGCTCCACTGGACTGTTCTGGATTGCTAGCTATTGGGGGGGGGGACACGCAGATCTGCCATCACAGAGGAGGGAGAGCTTGTACCTGAAAGCGGGCCGGGGGGGGGGCTCTGCAACTTACCTGGCTGCTTCTTGCTCCTTGTGGCCCAACTAACGGCTGTTGGGAGCAGGGGGCGGGGCTTGTTGCATGTGCCCGCCGACTGGGCTCCTTACTGCCTGAGCTCCGGTCCTGTGCTCTCCCGCAGGAAATGACCCCTGGAGATAAACACTCTCCTATTTATTTGGGACTGAGGAGTGAATGAATAGACCCCAATATTGATAAGGGCTGTTGATTTCAATGTCCAGTCACAGAGGCGGAAATGAGTTCAGAGTATGTTATCTTAGGATAACTGTTAACTGAAACTGGCCCTGAGTGAGACCAACAAGAATTTTCTTCCACTGTATAACGAATAACGAATTTTATTGTATTAGTAGTACTCCACAGATCTATAGCTGTGCCTGTACTGTAACAGTTCGATTTCTGCAGTCAAGGTGTTTTGTTTTGTTTTAATTTTAAAAAGGGGCATGATTTTAAAATCCGATATAAGTTGAGAATTTATTGAGTTGCCAAGATGCTTTTTAAACATATTTAGATCCATGGATTAGTTTCTATATTTTCAGCGTATACTTGCTGTGTCATGTCAGAATGCTCCAAAGGCCGGCACAGAATGGCACTGAAACTAACAGGCAGTCTAATTCCTGTTAGTGCCTAGGAGTTTTTTGTTTGTTTTTTAAATATTCATCAGGTCTGAAGGTCTCCTTTGAATGCATGGCCCTGTGATATTGTGGGTGCTGTTTTGAATTCTACTCTCTTGGGAGTAAACTGGAAACCTTAAGGACAAAAGAATAGCCTTGAATGTGCTAAGACAGACAGCCCTAAAGAAATCTCCTTTCCCCTTGTAAAAATATAGTCAGTCACGGTATTCCCAAAGTTAAGCTCTCCTTTAGATTAGCGAGCGTTGTTCCTAAAGCTTTAGCTTGGGTAATAAATGATTCATATTAACCACATCTTTGTACATGGCGGTCCACTTGATGTTCAGTACATGCTGATACATCAAGCAGTGTTGTACGCAAGCTCTGTAGTTCCAGTTCAGCGGCATCTTCCCAGTAACTGTGACAGAGTAAAAGGCACTGGGGGTAAGAAATAAAGAGTCAAGAGAAAAGGTTTCTCTTCTACCTCTTAAAGTGCAAATTAGCAATGCTCCTCTGTACTTTTTGTGTAGCCCTAGCTAGCTGCAAACTCCTGAGAAACAGGATTTTGGAGAAAAGGGTATAGCTCAGCATATCTTGGGAGAATTCTAAAAAGTTCGGGGGAGTGTTTTACATTCCTCCTGCTGCTTATAAAAGCACTTTATAGCACATTTGATAATAAGCTTGCCAGATATTGCTAGAGTCAAACATAACGGTCTTTCTCTTTCTCTTCCTCTTTTTCTTCGGGTACCGTGGTTATTAATAAATATTTCGTACCCAAACTATGCAGGGCAATGTGCAAAAACAAAAACATAGTATTAGATCATACGTCTCCATCAACTAAATGACGAGTCTTAAGTTACTCCAGAGAATCTTGCTCTGTTTGACGGAGATTTTTCCCTCTGGAACAAAGCTCCTCACTTAGAAGAAAGGAGTCATAGAATCCACTCCAGTGGTGATGGGTTTGATCCTGTGCTCTGTTAAGGGTAACCAGCAGGGCTATTTTTGGGCAGGAACGCACAGGAATGGAGTTCCGGCTGGCTTCCAAGTTGGCCACGCCCAGCATAAACTCATTAGCATAATAGGCCACACCCAACAGCAGAACCTCATTAGGATTGGCTACAACATTAGGGGTGTGTGGCCTAACATGCAAAGGAGTTCCTGCTACAAAAAAGCCCCGGGTTTTGACAACAAACAAGGTAAACAGAATAAGAAGCAAAAGGTGGGTGTGGCTGGATGAGCACACCTGGTAACATGGGGGTGTGGCCTAATATGCTAATGAGCTGTGCTGTCAGGGATGTGGCCTAATATGCTAATGAGTTTCTGCTGTTGGGTGTGGCCTATTATGCTAATGAGTTCCTGCTGGGCTTTTTCTACAAAAAGAGCCCTGGTAACCAGTCTTCCCAGATTTCACCTGTTCCCTCTCCTCACAGCAGTCTCCCATCCCCTGTGGCTTTTTCTCCTGCACCTCTGGTAACAAACTATGCCAGGGCCATAAATGGCCACTGGGGAGGGGGAAGCCAGGAAGACTGGTGATCCTTGATCTGGATCCAACCTTACATGGTGTAAAATCTGCGCCAGACAAACAGAATAAGCATGTGAGTCATAGGTCAGGTTTGTCAGGTATATACGTGCAGGTCAGTAGTGAGATATTCAAATCCTATTTGTTAATGATATATCGTAATATCCCTGGGGGGCAAATAATGAAAACACTGTATTCTACACGTAGAGTTGCCAGCCTCCAGGTGGGGCCTGGAGATCTCCCGCTATTACGGTTGCTCTCTGGACAACAGAGATCAGTTCCCCAAGAGAAAATGGCTGCTTTGGAGGGTGGACTGTATGGCATTATACCCTGTTGAGGTCCCTCACCTCCCCAAACCCTGCCCTCCCCAGGCTCCACCCCCAAAATCTCCAGATATTTCACCACTCAGAGTTGGGAACCCTATCTACAAGTGGGTCCCACAGAGCCAAGACATCTGTCCAGCATTATACACTGAAGAGTCAGCCTTGTGCATTTTAACGAATGAGACTTATTTCCAGGTAAGTGTGCATATGACAGTGGGGGGACTTATCAGTAGAAAGAGGAAGGTCTAGGCCACATTGCCAAGCATCTCACAGGAAGTGGTGTCATCACACCATTGACTTTTGGATGACACTCTGGTATTTGGGCAAAATCTCCATGGTAGAAGTCAATTTTACCATAGAGTTTTTGCCCAAAGACCGGATCATTGCCTGGAAGTCACTGGCATGATGATGTAATTTCCTATGTGATGCCAGCAATGTGCATGTTTAACGAATGAGACTTTTTTCCAGGGAAGTGTGCATATGACTGCAGCCTGATTCGGAAAACTGTGACATTGTATAAGTGTACACCTTTGCGTGACTTTTTTGAAGGGCATGTAGGATAACTTCTGCCACCACATGCAGGGTGGCAAGGTTTGGGGGGCTGAAATCTAAAAGACTTCTTAGTGGCAACTACTATGCATCCTTCTATGCATGCATTCATGAATAGTAAGGATAATATAGTTTTACAAGGACAGGTTTACAATAGCCATTAGAAACTGCCATGCATAATAGACATAGCTCAGTCTTAGGTGCTTTCCAGTTTAAAACCAAAAACAATTTCCAACAACCAAGAGTTTATATGTTTTCTTCCTTGCAAGACCAATCTCCAACTTTTGAAGCATGAAATGATTTTTACTGGCCCTTGGCGATAAGATTCTTTCCCCTGATACTGACTTTTCTGAAATGGCTGTAATATTTTGCAAGTATTGCATGAAAGCTACATTCCGGAGTCCCACCTAACATTCTTCTTACTGACTGATGGTATATTGGTTTTAAAAAGTAAACCAATTTTGACTGTGAAATAGTGATAAATCATTCCGGGATGATATGTCTTAAACAGTAGAAAACATTCAGGAGAGGGAAAGTTTGAAGCCAATTTGATGTAAAACCAAAGATAGTAAAGATGTTCTAGAATCCTTGTGAAACAGATTCAAGTCCACGGAGCTTTAACTCTCAAAACTCTGAAAATTGTCAGTCTTTAAGGTGCTACTGGTACCATAGAGTTTTCAGGCCGATTGCCAGAGCATCACCCGGCAACGTGCCCATGATGACGTCACTTCCGGGCTATGTCATCTCGCTGGGCACATCGGCCCGATCAGGCCACTTCGGGGGTGGGGTTCCCCCCACCAGCTGGATCCGGACCGGTGGATTGGGGACCCTTAGAGCGGGGGAATTCCCACCCCCCAAGGGGACTTGGCAGCCCTACTCTCAGCCAGGATATAAATTAATTAAATAAATAAATATGAAATTAAAAATCAAGAAAGCACATCAAGCAGCAGTAAAACAAGAGAAACTGAGGCAAGTATTTTGCGACCAAAGTAATATTAATGTAGCTGTCACCAAATTCTTGGGTAAATAAAAATATCTCCACTTGGCACTACAAGTCAGTAGAACAGAATCCAGACAGACAGATTTGAGGGGGATATCTTACATATGGTGTACAAAGACTGAAATGGCCTTATCTTTTAGCCAGAAGGTGGAACACACAGAACACAGCCTCGACTAAAGATCATGATTAACAGGTAAGAGCAAATACTCTGTTAAATATCCTGGTCCCAGACCATTTAGGGCTATAATGGTAAATAAAAGTATTCTGAATTGGGCCCTGAGAGATACTGGAAGCCAATGAAGTTGTGCAGCTGTACATTTTAGACCAGCTGAAGTTTCCGAACACAAGTCAAATATGCCATATTGCAACCACTTCCATGTTTTTGGTCTTTTTGTATGGTTTCTCTTCTCTTATAGCAGGACTAATATACTACCCTGTGTCTTAAAACCCTGACTACTGCTTCTCAATAGAAAAGAGCAAGAGTCCAGTAGCACCTTTAAGACTAGCAAAATTTATGGCACTTCTTCAGTGACTCACGAAAGCTCATAGTTCCACATTTTTTCAGTCTTTAAGGTGCTCCTGGACTCTTGCTCTTTTCTGCTGCTACTGACAGACTAACACAGTTACCCATCTTGGTCTACTGCTTTCCATTCCTTACAAAGGGCCTTTTTTTGGTCATCAAGTTGCAGCCAACTAATGGCAACCTGTAGAGTTTTCAAGGCAGGAGACATTCAGAAGCGGTTGCCGTTCGGAGAAAACAATTTGCAGGGAAGAATTGGCAGGCACGATGAGGGGTGCTTAACCCCCCTGCTTCAAGTCTCTCTCCCCCCCCCAACACAATTCCTCTCCCACTTGCTTTTTCCCCAGTAGGAGGTCCAGACCTGTGTTTAGAAACTGAGTTCTAACATTGTTGTGGCTGGAATCCTATGTAGCAGAGAGTTTTTCTTGAGGAAGGTAATAGGGTTCCCAGAACCCAAGTCTGGGTGGGAAATCTCCCTATTTTGGGGGCTTCTACCTGCTGCTGTCCAGCTGGCCGACAGCAGAAGACCCACCACCAAACAGCAACGTTGTATGGCAATGCTCTGCTTTTTGGGCAAAACTCTATGGTTTGAGCCCAATTCTAACCATAGAGTTTGCCAGAAAACCACATGACATCGCCAATGTAATGATGTCACTTCTGCATGACATCATTGTGTTGGGGATGTTGCCGCCCACTCCCAGACCACCTCCCAAATCCCCCTGCCCGCACAACAACGGCTCCTGGCAACCCTAGAAGGTAACCTGCCCAGTGCGGCAAAAATAGGAAACAGAATTTGCCTTTCAATTTGTAGTACATGCAACCTTTCTCTTTAAGAGACAGGCTTAGATCCTACGTGGAACTCCCTCTCTTCACAGGAATGCGTGTGTCTTATGGAATATACTAGTTAGAATTGGGTTGGGAGAGCTAGTTTGGTGTAGTGGTTAAGTGTGTAGACTCTTATCTTGGAGAACCGGGCCTGATTCCCCTCTCCTCCACTTGCACCTGGCTGGATGACCTTGGGCAAACCATAATTCTGACAAGAGTTGTCATTGAAAGGGCAGTTCTTGAAAGAGCTCTCTCAGCCCCACCTACCTCACAGGATGTCTGTTGTGGGGAGGGGGAGGGAAAGGAGTCTGTAAGCCGCTCTGAGACTCCAAGTGAAGGGCAGGGTATAAATCCTCCACTTGCACCTGGCTGGATGACCTTGGGCAAGCCTTAGTTCTGACAAGAGTTGTCATTGAAAGGGCAGTTCTTGAAAAAGCTCTCTCAGCCCCACCTACCTCACCGGGTGTCTGTTGTGGGGAGGGGGAGGGAAAGGAGTTTGTAAGCCGTTCTGAGACTCCGAGTGAAGGGCAGGGTATAAATCCAACCACCTCCTCCTCCTCCTCCTCCTCCTCTTCTTCTTCTTCTTTATCGTCTTCTTCTTCTTCTTTGTAGTTAGGACTCCAGCCTCTATATTGTTTCCTGCCTTGCTGTTCTGCAAATTGAAGGAGGTTTTGAAGACCTCCTGCCTGCTGTGTCTCTCTGGCCTTAGGGCAGACCATTTGCCCACCTCCACAGTGAGTATACTTTATGCAGGGGCCAAACTCCACAAGATATGGGAGTTTTGCTGCAAGTTTGCTCAATATGTTCAAAGTGGATTTCAGTCTGAAAAACTCAAGGCATCAATTCAAACGACTCTTTTCCCACATGCTAGTTGGCTGGTCATTTGTAAAGTAACTTATCTTAATGTGGTCACCTTCAAGAAGATCCCTCATGATGAAATGTTATGCCAATAGGGTAGCTGGTTGTTTAGAACTCATACAAGGTAGATGAAATTTTGTTTATTCAGTAGATTCCCCCCCCCCTTTCCATTCCCCAAGAAGTTCATGGTGGTACACATGGTCCTCTAGTCCCATTTTATCCTCATGAGAACCCTGTGAGATCATTTAAGCTGAGGGATAACAACTGAAGTCACCCTGTGATCTTCACCAAAGTCACCAGCAGTGCTTTCCTAATCTGTCTAAGACTGCACTGCAGGTGTACATCGGCAGATATTTGGACCTGGATCTGCACAGTTGTAGTCGAGTGTCTAACCACTACACCAGACTTTCTCTCTTATTAATTCCTGGTTTGAGTGGTAAGTCTTTCTTTTTCACTATCCGAATGGACCAATTTAGGCTGAGTTCAGACTGGCAGTTTGCCCCGAGATAGGCACATGCCACAAACGTTTCACAAATGGATTAAAGGGGTTGTTCACACAGGCACATCTGTCAGGCGTTCCCCACCCGTACTCAGCCCGTCTTGTAGTGCTTGCCTCCCGAGTTTAAAAAGTACCTGGTGAAAGTGGTAGCAAACCCTGGAGAGCACGGTCACCCTGTGTTCATCCTGCACCAACAAAGTGTGAACGCCGAATTATGCTGCAATTGCTTGTGCGCTTATGCCGCAATTGCTTGTGTGCAGAAGCGCATATCTCCGGATTACCAAAAAGAAAGCTGTGCCTTACAGCTGCAGCTCTGTGAGGGGCGGGCCAACAGTGCAAACTTGCGGCTCCCGCATCAGTCGGTGCAGTGTGACCGGGAATACCCGGAAGAAGTTGTTCCGAATCTTTTTTGCCACGACTCCCTCGCGCTTCAAACTGCCAGTCTGTCCTCAGCCATACTTGATCTGTATAAGTGCTGTAGGTTCTCAGGTATGAAGATTTTCTTGGAAACTGTGTCATTATTCAGTCATCAGAGCAATGGGATAGCCCTCTACTTTCCACTCACAGTAAGATTATCTTGGAGTCTCTTTGTTGTCTTTTTCTCATAATGAACCTTCTTCTTCCTGACTGGGATTTGGTGCTAATCGTCGCACCCTCAAGCCAGCCCTGATTGGTGTGAGTTTGCGAAGGGCCTCTTTTGTTCTCATTGAGAAACTAACCTCTAAATCTATTTAATACTCTTTCTGTGGTTGTCCATCATTATGACACATGATTTTCCAAAGGATTTA
This sequence comes from Gekko japonicus, assembly GCF_001447785.1. Lineage (NCBI taxonomy): Eukaryota > Metazoa > Chordata > Lepidosauria > Squamata > Gekkonidae > Gekko > Gekko japonicus. Next base: position 109,650 of record NW_015160338.1, read on the forward strand.
CTATTAGTTAGCGGCACGGGGCTTTCTCCCTGGGGTAACAGCTCCATACAGTGAAGAAAATACATGTTCAATGTAGCAATTTGTCTTTTTTATATATTTATTATAAGAGTAAATGAGTTATCATGGGGAGACTTCAATATTATTGCAAATTAGGTGCTGCAAACTGAGCTGCACACATTTGTTATGTCTCCAGACATATGCAGCGTGCTTAGATGCTCAGAAATCAGCAATTTGTGAGTATCGCAGGGCCTTTCTTTGGCAACCAATACAGGTAACTTTGTATTTGTTGGGTTGTACTCGTATAGTGTGACATTGCTCTGAATGCAGGGAGGACAGAGTTATTTTTGTGGAAAGGTTAACAGCTATTTCAGCGAGTATCAAAATTAAAACACTAACATTTGAGGAAAATTAGCTTTCCAAGGAATATGTGGATCTATGAGCTAATGGGAACCCCCTATGCATCAAGAATCTTTCAATGGCTTCATTATTGTACTGATTTATGAGCTCATTTCTGTTCTTTGCATTCATTTCTTTGACTGAGCCATTCCTTATACTGGCACAATTATTGCAATTTTCATTTCCTCTTTCTGACAAGTGTTCTGTTTGCACCTATGTGTCTCAATACAGTGTCTCCTAACTCTGCACAGATGCTAATTCCAGAGATAGGGGTGTTTTTTAAGTCTTTGGATTGGATTATATGACGAGTCTGTGGATATGGTACTCCCCGTCTCCCTTCCTCTGCAGCGACCTCCACCAAAAGGCTGTTGCTGGATGTCACGGGACCAAGGAACGGTAGTGAAGAGGGGGAACTGAGTAAAATTGCCCCCAGCTCATTCCTGGGCTAAAAGAGTCTCTTGCACTAATGGAAGCACTGCTGGAGGAAAGAAAAAGATGGGAATCATCCTGTTCCATCTCCTTACTCCAGTCCTATGGGTCACGTCGCTTTATGTCTACATAGGCCCCACAATCTCCAGCACCAAGAGGGGGGTGCTGGGGAAAGAAGGAAATCCCCACCATGGTTCCATTGGTGACTGCAGCATGAAAGGATGTCTTGTATTTGTGCATGAGCCATCGTGGGATTGGATTGTGTACAAAATGTATACTGATGAGAGATTCCCGTCAGTGGAACAGAGGACTTCCTTGTCTTCCCCAAAAGGCCCTCAGAAATGTTGCTCCTTGGGGACAGGGGACCCTCCAGGAACAGTCTGGGAGGGAGATCTGCCATGGAAGGGGGGGACTGGAGGAAATCATGCCTTCCTGCTGTCAGTGGAATCCAACCCATAGATCAATCAGTAGATAAAACTTCCACATCACTCTCTGCAGTGGACTCAATTTGTATGCTTAGTTTTATTTATTTATTTATTTATTCATTCATTCATTCATCCTTTACCCCGCCCTCCCCGCCAAGGCGGGCTCAGGGCAGCTTCCACAAAGCTGATGAACAGTATACATTTTACAATTGTTAAAATAGAATAAATCATTTAAAACACAGACAAATCCATTTAAAACATCACTTCTTTGGTGATAGAAATAAAGTGCAGTTTAAGGACACATTCAGCGGTGCCACCACGCTAAGTCATGCTGGGTTGGAGTTCACACAGGGCGCTGCTGGTAAGACGCTGCTCCTAATGGAATGCCTGCCTAAAAAGCTCTGTTTTCATGGCCCTGCGGAACTGAGAAAAAGTAGGATTATCACAATTTGCACCCTTTCCAAACTCCTGCTTTACGTACCTTTGTAGTACTCAAATGAAATCAGACTAAGGTACTGAGAGACCCAAGTTCAAATCTCCACTGTGCCATGGAACTCCCAGGTTGACTGTGGATTCATTTTGTGGTCATGCGGCCGGCATGACTAAACACCAAGGTGCACTGAACGCTGTTACCTTCCCACTGAAGTGGTACCTATTTATCTACTTGCAATTTCTTGCTTTCGAACTGCTAAGTTGGCAGGAGCTGGAACCAGAGATGGGAGCTCACTCCGTCATGCGGCACCCGGGTCTTGAACTGCTGAACTACTGACCTTCCAGCCTGCAGTTCAGTGTCTTAACTACTTGAGCCACCGCAGTTCCTTGTTGCTTTCTACTATCTTTTAAAAAAGAAAGCACCTGTGTATCATATCTCATATTTCATATAACACTGCTTACATTTATCATAGATGACCTGTATAATTTGTACACGCTTTTTTATTGTCTCCTGACATGCATTGTTTTCCCAGGTTGAAATATAGCACATTTTGCAATGCTCCCTCTAAGCTGTGGAGTCATGTGAGCAAACTTTCTACTTTGTGAGCTACTGGCATTAAAGTTGTGAGCGAGCCATTTGGCTACTGCATAAATTAGCTTGCTCTGCCACCATCCTTCCGGAGCTAAGACAAAAATGTGTGAGCCGGAGGCTAAAAAACTGTGAGCTAGCTCACACTCACTCAGCTTAGAGGGAACACTGGTAATGAGGCAGCCATTGCTTCAGATATAGTCAATCAGCTCATGAAAGATGCTTCAGTAATACTTACCTTCAGGGCTTTTTTTGTAGGAAAAGCCCAGCAGGAACTCATTAGCATAATAGGCCACACCCAACAGCAGGAACTCATTAGCATATTAGGCCACACCCTGACAGCACAGCACATTAACGTATTAGGCTACACCCCCATGTTACCAGAAGTGTGGTCATCTAGCCACACCCATCTTTTGCTTCTTATTCTGTTTACCTTGTTTGTTGTCAAAACCCAGGGCTTTTTTTGTAGCAGGAACCCCTTTGCATGTTAGGCCACACACCCTTAATGCAGCCAATCCTAATGAGTTTCTGCTGTTGGGTGTGGCCTATTATGCTAATGAGTCCCTGCTGGGCGTGGCCAACTTGGGAGCCAGCCGGAACTCCGTTCCTGTGTGTTCCTGAACAAAAATAGCCCTGCTTAGCTTGTTTTAAAAAGGCAACATGTTTTTTTCAGATAATCTGTATATATCTGTTGCTAAAGTCAAAGAAACACAAAACTTTTGTATAATCATAATATCTGTTCTAAGCACAATGAATTTTAGCAACAATAGCTACAGTTCAAGATACAACCTGGATCCAGCCCCTGTGGAGAGTCTCCTCCTCTCAGCTGCCAGCCTCCATTGCTGAGGTCAAAGGGACATGTGGCGATGTGAGGCATCCCCCCATCGTGACCACCTCTAGTTGAAAGCGGTCTCATTCCCTAATTAGGATCACCAGAGAGAAACTGCAGGCACACCCCCAGGCAGTGATCCCCTCTGGGACACCCCACGCCTCACCTATACATCCTATAGCCCGAGGGAGGCCAAGCTAGCTATTACCAGGGCCGGAGCCTTTTCAGTGGTGGCTCCTACCTGGTGGAATGAGCTCCCAGAGCAGATCAGGGCCCTGCGGGACCTTTTGCAGTTCCGCAGGGCCTGCAAGACGAAGCTCTTCCACCAGGCATTTAATTAGGGGCCGCCGCTACTGCAGGCCGCTATTGCAGGCCGTTACTGCAGAGCTCTGGTCTGTGGTTTTAACATCCAACTGATTATGAGCAAAACTGTCCAGTGGCACCTTTAAGACCAAGTTTTATTATTCAGGTACAAGCTCTCCCTCCTCTGCGAGAACAGATCTGCACATCCCCCCCCCCAATAGCTAGCAATCCAAAACAGTCCAGTGGAGCCTGAGCGGTGGGTGTTGCCTTCTGACACACTTCTGGTGATGTCAGGGGGTGTGGCATATGCAAATAAGTTATACTAATGAGTTATGTTAATGAGCTCCTGCACCTCTTTTTCTACGAAATGACCCCTGCCTTGAGGGTTGTGCAGTATAGTGCCATGACTTCCAGGTCTTACCCAGGAGTGACGTTGCCATGTTGTGCAATGTCATTCCCCCACCATTGCATTGAGGGAGCTCAGGGACAGGAGTTTATCCGCCATCAACAGGTAACTGCTGGCAAGCCTAGCACAGGGTGACCATGGCCTCCTAAATTTAGTTCCCCGAATTCCCCCCATTATCAGGGAGACAACACGGGGAAGAAAAGGAAACAGCCGGGCCTCCTTGTATTGTGTCTCAACCCAGCCTTCACTGAAAAACCCCATCCCAAACTGCTCTTTAGTATGTATTAACTGATAGTAACATTGGTTTTCAATTGTTGTAACTGCTTTGGAAGCCCATTTTTGACTGAAAAGCATGGTAACGATACAATAAAGAAAATACACTGTGGTTCCTATCTCTGCTTCTTCACTGAGGGGTGAAAATTATTAGGATGGTTCTTTCTTTTCTTTTTTTTACAAGATCCGCTATAGAAATAGTGTAACTACAGAGACAATCCAGCATAAGCAAAGTAAGGCGTATTGATTAAAATGTAAGACTGATTCCCCCCCTCCCCATTGAAATGAAATGGTCTTGAGTATGTCTGGATGACAATCTGTGGCGTGTCTGTTTTTAAGCCGTAGGATCCACGACTTCACGGGATGGATGTGGACAACTCACTTCTCAGAGCTTCAGTTCTCTACCTGAGAAGTATGAATGATGAGGGCTTACCTCTAATGAGTGTTGACTAAAAATGAGGGTGACTGGGGAAAACGAGGGTGACTGGGGTGCGGGAGGATTGTCAAGCACTGCGGACGGTGCTAGAACAGAAGTCATGCAAGACTGCACTCGACATAGGTTCCTTTCTTAGTTGCCACTTGAATTAAAAGGCAAAGTGGATCTGACGGTTGGGGGGGGGGAAAGAAGAAAAGTTTGTCACATACTGCTATTGACAGTAGGTGATGGATATGGCATAGCTGAGGAAAGTCGTTGATGCTAAAGTGACAGGACTGAGACATTCAATAAGAGGAGCTTCAAAGGGTGGCACTCAGGAAGAGAAATGAAAGGGCAGCCAGCAGCCTTGAAAGTCAGTTCTGTAGCATTGTTTCTGTCCTAGCCCAGATTTTAAAAGGGGGGGGGAGAAGCTATCAACTCTTTCAAAAGAAAGAGTTAATGAGTGAGTACAAGTTAATGGGTAAAGGCCAAACAGCATTATATATCACGGCCAGTATGAAACATTAGCCTGATGGGCTGTTCTTGATTGCCAAATGGTCTTGAGAAAGGGAACTCTGTGACGGAGAAAGGATGATTAGTTCTTCTTGACACACACTAGGGCTGGCAGACTCACCCCCCACCCCTGGGCCCTGCCCCCCGCTGCCAATCAGCTGGCTGGCAGGGGGCCTTACCAGGAGTAGGAGGAAGGCCCGGGCCATGTCGTTGGCATTGCACCAAAAGTGACGTCATCACACCAGCAATGTCCGGGCAAAGCTCTGGTATTTGGGCAAAAACTCTATGGTAAAAGCTATTTTTACCGTAGAGTTTTTGTCCAAATACCAGACTGTCACAACAGAGTCAGAGTATGATGATATCAAGTTTTTGTCCAAATACCAGACTGTCACAACAGAGTCGGAGTATGATGATATCACTTCCTGTGCAATGCCGGCAACATAGCCTGGGCCTTCCTCTTTCTGCTGGAAAGTCCCCCCCCATCCCCTGCTGGTTGGGGGAGGGGACCTGGTAACCCTAACACAGACAAACACCAATTACCTAACAAGCATAGGTTCTGAACTCTTGGGGGGGGGATGGCTGGGGACATTTCAGGGGGAAATTGTCTGCCAGAAGGAGGGTTAAGTACCTCTTTCTATCCGTTTCTGTTGCAATGGATAAGGGGCTCTCAAGCTGTTATTACATGCTGTTTGCCGCAGATCCTATGCTGGTTTCACATAATCAGTTGTTTGTTTGCTTTTTCTGTCATGAGGTATGTGTGTTTTGTTATCAGTTCACGAGGGAGCCCGATGTAGGTCACAGTCCTGTGAACTTCCCTCTCCAAAAATAGTAGACCTCGGGAGCACCCGATGAAGCTGATAGCAGAAGAAAGTACTACTTCCCACAATGTATGATTAATTTGTGAAATTCGTGGTCACATGATGTAGTGATACATGGTAGTTTAGATAGCTTATAAAAGGAATTATACACATTCATGAAGAATAGGCCCCTCAGTATCTGTTTGCCATAATGGCTACTTGGAACCTCTGTGTTCAGAATCAGTATACATTTTAATGTTAGTTGCTGAGGGACAAGTCCAGGAGGACGGATTTTTTACCTTTGTGCCCCTGTTGTGGGCCTTCTGGAGCATCTGGCTGAATAGTGTGGGAAACTGTATGCATGACTAGATGGACTATTGGTCAGACCCAGCAAAGCTCTTCTTATGTTCTGATGAATTCTTGAATTTACATTCACATGGTAGATCAATTCAGATTCAGAAGAGTAGACTGGAAACCTTCCTCTTTCTCCTGGAAAGTCCCCCCCATCCCCTGCTGGTTGGGGGGGGGACCTGGCAACCCTAACACAGACAAACACCAATTACCTAACAAGCATAGGTTCTGAACTCTTGGGGGGGGGATGGCTGGGGACATTTCAGGGGGAAATTGTCTGCCAGAAGGAGGGTTAAGTACCTCTTTCTATCCGTTTCTGTTGCAATGGATAAGGGGCTCTCAAGCTGTTATTACATGCTGTTTGCCGCAGATCCTATGCTGGTTTCACATAATCAGTTGTTTGTTTGCTTTTTCTGTCATGAGGTATGTGTGTTTTGTTATCAGTTCACGAGGGAGCCCGATGTAGGTCACAGTCCTGTGAACTTCCCTCTCCAAAAATAGTAGACCTCGGGAGCACCCGATGAAGCTGATAGCAGAAGAAAGTACTACTTCCCACAATGTATGATTAATTTGTGAAATTCGTGGTCACATGATGTAGTGATACATGGTAGTTTAGATAGCTTATAAAAGGAATTATACACATTCATGAAGAATAGGCCCCTCAGTATCTGTTTGCCATAATGGCTACTTGGAACCTCTGTGTTCAGAATCAGTATACATTTTAATGTTAGTTGCTGAGGGACAATTCAGATTCAGAAGAGACAATAATGTTAGTTGCTGAGGGACAATTCAGATTCAGAAGAGTAGACTGGAACTTGTTGGCCTACGGTCTGCAGAGGTTTGGTATCCAAAGGTATTTCCACCATGCATGCACTATCCAAACAAGAAATGTCACCTTACAGTTGGGGAGGAAATGCCATGTTAAACTTGTTGGTCAGTCGCACAGTCGAGTCTGACTCTTCGCGACCCCATGAACCAGATCCCGTCAGGCCCTCCTGTCTTCCGCCATCCTCTGAAGTTGGCTCAATTTCATGTTCGTTGCATCGATGACACTGTCTAACCATCTCATCCTTTGCCGTCCCCGTCTTCTTTGACCTTCAATCTTTCCCAGCATCAGGGTCTTCTCCAGTGAGTGCTCCCTTCTCATTTGGTGGCCAAAGTATTTGAGCTTCAGTTTCATTATCTGGCCTTTCAGGGAACAGTCAGGGTTGATTTCTTTTAGGATTGACTGATGTGATCTCCTTGCAGTCCAGGGGACTCTCAAGAGTCTTCTCCAGCACCAAAAGAATCTATTCTTCAGCGCTCAGCCTTCCTTATAGTCCAACTCTCACAGCCATACAGTACTACTGGGAATACCATTGCTTTGACCATATGGACTTTTGTTGGCAGGGTGATGTCTCTACTTTTTATTATGCTGTCTCGGTTTGCCATCGCTTTCCTCCCAAGGAGCAGGCGTCTTTTAATTTCATGACTGCAGTCCCCATCTGCAGTGATCTTGGATCTCAGGAATGTGTTAAACTAGTGTGAGTTTTTTTCTTAAAACTAAAGTTGAAAGGCATCTTGAGTAATGTGTGTGTGTGGGGGGGAGACATAATAGCCTTCTTTCTTTCCAGGTGAATTGTGAAGACAAAGATTGTAGAGCAATACGTAAATAACCATCTTGTGCAAATTATTCTCATCTTCCTCGAGTCCTGAAGTTTAAATGTAAAACTGTCTCAAAGACTTTGTGTTTTGGGATTTTTATTTGGACGCAAACTTCTAGAAGGCTTGCTTTTTAAAAAATTAAAAAATGTAACCAATATTCAGAAGTGACAGAGAAAGTAGTGCAGCTGATTTTATTTATTTAATTTAGAACACCTTTACCACACAATGGTATAATGAAGATGAAACTGTTAAAGAGCAAATGATAAAGTGGGCAATAAATATGAACAAGGAAGTGACTATTGAAACTTGGGAATATTTGTGGAAAAATTCTATAAGAATATCGACTTGTACCAATATCAGAGAGAACTGTTACAAAATGATGTATAGATGGTACATGACTCCGAAGAAAATAGCAAATATGAACCAAAATATGTCTAATAAATGTTGGAAATGTAAGAAACATGAGGGCTCATTTTACCACATGTGGTGGACTTGCGAAAAAAGCTGTGGATTTTTGGACAAAAGTCCACAATGAAATGCAAAAAATATTGAAATGCTCTTTTAAAAAAGCACCTGAAACTCTGCTTTTGGGTCTTAAAATGGAAGAAGTTAACACGACAAAAAGGACTCTACTCTGGTACTTAATAACAACAGCGAGAATGGTTTATGCACAATTTTGGAAAAAAGAGAAAGTACCAGAGATTGAGGACTGAATACAAAAAGTTCTGTTCATGGCGGAAATGGACAAAATTACAAAAAAGTTGAACGGCAAAGAAGACAACGCATTTTTTTAAGAATGGAATGACTTTAAAATTTATCTGGAAAAGAACTGGGATGTGAAACAAAATTTAATATGTTTAGATCAATATTAGGCTAAATGATGTTATCTTAAAACTGTAATGATAAGAAAAATGATATATGCCTTCCCTCCTCATGCTTCCAAGCATCTTGAAACGCAGCGTGGCAAACCATTAGGGCTTCCCCAAACACTCACAATCCTGTGAGAGTTAGGGAAGCTCTACTGTGGCCCCGGTCCCATGGGCCAGATAACGCCGGGGGGGCGTGGCTGTTCCCCCCCGGAGCAAAATAAAGTGCCTTTCGCGCGGCAAATTCTCCGTGTGACTGGGGCCTATACATGGCTTGCCATATGGAGGCAACTGGGGAAGGAACATTAGCTGTTCCAGCTCCTCTGTGGGACTGGGGGTGAGGCAAAGAAGGAGATAGCGGCAGCAAAGGAGATGAGGTGGGAATGAAGGCTACCTAACACCAAAATCTGCAACCTGAGGCCACAGCCGTACCTCACCTTACCACAGAGTTGGCCCGGATTGAGGTCCAGCCCTTTAGCCATAATCCCACACTTTGTTAGCCCCTTTCCTGAAAAAAATAAAATAAAATCTATTCCATGTTTGTTAGAATTTGACAGTACAACAATCTCAAGAACCAAAATGCGTTCAAACACCTGGCTTCAAGCTGAAGGGAATGGGTCTCTGAATGGTAATTACTGCCCAAATGTATTTCTCTGTGATTCTGTTTCTAAAGGCCAACATTGGTCTTACCCAACGTTCTCTCTAAGCTGAGTGAGTGTGAGCTAGCTCACATTTTTTTAGCCTCCGGCTCATACATTTTTGTCTTAGCTCAGGAAGGATGGCTCCGGAAGAAATAAATGTATGCCGTAGCCAAATCGCTCACTCACAACTTTAATGCCAGTAGCTCACAAAGTAGAATTTTTGCTCTCAAGACTCCACAGTTTAGAGGGAGCATCGGTTTTATCCACTGTTATTAACAGGTTTTGCTCTTCATTTACAGCAAACCTTTTTGCAATATTGAACCTATATTTTGTCAATAGCACAAACAAATCCTCTTGTTTATTATACCATAACTCCAAAAGCATTTGTGGGTATATCCTTGGGCAATAAAGTGCCCTTAATCTGTTAATCTGTTGAAACCACTTACTGTTGATCTTGATAGAATTATTCTGTAGTAATTATAAATCCTTCACCAAATATCATATATGCAGTGAATGTTAGCAAACATTCCACAATGGTTTTGATCTCTGTGACTGAACTGTGAAAGTATTTGGAACCTACAGAATAAAAATTATCTCAGTCTATTATTTCCTCCTTTGCAACGGACAGAACAAAAAAAATAGCTGCCTACTAATACAGTCAAACTAATATGTTGCTGAAAAGCACCTGAAATAATAGTGTGATACTGTGATTATTTTGCTGTAAATAGATTTTCATTGAGGTTCCCGGTTTTCCTATTTTCCAAAGAAATCTGATACTGTTACTATAATTAGCAGCAAGGAATGTTTCCCTGCAATCAGTTTGTCACTCTGAAGTCCACTGAAGTTTCTGAACAAAGGAAATATTCACCACTGTGGAAATACTTTGCAGTTCTGTTAAAGGTAAAGGTAAAGGTTCCCTTGCTCGAAAGCCAGTCGAATCCGACTCTAGGGTTGCGGTGCTCATCTCCGTTTCAAAGCCGAAGAGCCAGCGCTGTCCGAAGACGTTTCCGTGGTCACGTGGCCAGCATGACTAAACACCAAGGTGCACGGAACGCTGTTACCTTCCCACTGAAGTGGTGCCTATTTATCTACTTGCAATTTCTTGCTTTCAAACTGCTAGATTGGCAGGAGCTGGAACTAGAGACAGGAGCTCACTCCGTCATGCAGCACCTGGGTCTCGAACTGCTGATCTACTGACCTTCCACAGCCTACCAGCATAACAGGCCCACCAATCAGCTGCTCAGCCCACTGAAGATCGGCACAGTCCTGTGTGGCTTGTGAGTGTCAGGCAAGCAGAAACCACATCCCTGGCACTTGAAAAATCCCAAGCCCTCCATCTGAAAGAGCATATGTATTGAGAAAAAGAATTAGTCAATGGGAATTGCTCAGTGATTCATTTTCTCCAGACCTCTCGGAGCAGCACATGCAAACAAGATGAGATTCTCTCTTTGGAGAATAAAAGAACGTAATGGCACTGAGGTTTAAGGGGAGTGTGTGTGCCTAATTTCACAATTTTCTTTGACTTTGAAAGCTCCCTTCTACTTTGTTCAGATCTTCATGGCTTTCACCCAGAGACTTAGCTCTCATTCCAAAAGTATCCTTTTAATTAAGACCCGTCTCCCACATAAATAAGAGCCCCACCCTACCCCTTTTTTGTTGTTGAAGCCCAAATTAAAACAAATCCTAATTTCATTCTCCTTCTGCATTTCATTTCTCAACACCACCACCACCACCACCACCCTCCACTTCAGTTTATGACTTCGGTTTCTCTGATTTACGTCTAGGAAAATCTTGTGGTGATTCTTCTCATATTTCTCGGAACTTAATGCTGGGAGGCACTGTACAACCCAAAAACAAAGACAGAGAGAGAGCGAGAGAGAGAAAGAGGAAAGAAAGAAAGAAAGAAAGAAAGAAAGAAAGAAAGAAAGAAAGAAAGAAAGAAAGAAAGAAAGAAAGAAAGAAAAATCTCTCTTTCAGGAAAACTGCACAGGTTTTGTCCTTAGACGTGGTCTGATGTACAGAATTTTTAGATACTGCCCCATAAATGCTGCATGAAGGATTTTTAAAACCTCCTGAAGGGAAACCAAATTTCAGTATGTATAGGCGGTTCTCTCCAACAACAAAATATAATTCTGAGGGTGGGAACAAAAGCATTAAAATACATCAGTGTATCATTATGTTTGGGACATTTGCAAAGCACATGGTAATCGCTGTGCCAAATTTCACAACAATCCTTTGAAGTTGGCTATTGGTGTTCCCAGTTTATGGGGAGAACTGAGATCAAGGCTGGAATTAGACACTGAGGGGAGTTGAGCAGCTGCCAGTCAAAGGACCAGCCCTGTATCACCTTGTCCTCTCCTCAATAGCATATAGTCATAGATATGTTGTAGTCGAAGGCTTTCACGGCCGGAGTCCATTAGTTGCTGTAGATTTTCCGGGTTGTGTGGCCATCGTCTTGGCATTGTAGAACCTGACGTTTAGCCAATAACCTCCTCAGGAAACAATCCATATACAAAAGAACCTCCTCAGGAAAGCTCCTCCATTAGCATGTTCGTAGCCTGGGGAACTCCTACAATGACCCCACCTTCTGGAGTAGATATAGATTACCTGCCTACCATTTTCTTCTCACCTTGACGCAGAGAGTACTCCATCTTTCTGAGTTATACCTCTGAGGATTCCAGTCACAGTTACTGGCGAAACGTCAGGTTCTACAATGACAAAACCACGGCCACACAACCTGGAAAATCTACAGCAACTAAAGTCATAGATATGTTTGTGAAGTGTCCTCCACAGTAAGACCATGAATGTTGGGTTACTTGTGTTATTACCTAGGATGGCGGGGGGGGGGCAAGGATGCTGTTTTGGAGGCAGCCTTGCGACTCTTGTAACGTCTAGTTCCAGCTTGAGAAATCAGTGAATCCATAGAGAAGGTGAGACTTGCATTCCCTAGTTTCTTTGCAAGATTCAGGCAAGTGTTTTGTACTGATCAGTGGTTTTCTGTGCCCTGATTCTTTGTGTGTCTGCTTCTTAATTTTCTTGTTTCACATTTGTTTTATGACTTCTGTTAGTCAGCAGTTCTTTAGCTACCACACCACCTGTGGTTATTCAGTTCCTGACTCAGCATGGTTTCATGATAAGGCTTCCTACTTCTTAGGTCTTGACCAAAATACTATGACATTAAATTCTAACACATTAGCTCAGTTACTGAAATGTGCTATAGAAAACAACATATTTTTCAAATTGCACTGAAAATAAGTTTTTGGGAAGAAGAATCCCTCTCTTTGATAGTAGTAAAATCTATTAGAATGACCACCAGTTTTCTTTAAACTGAATGATTCATGTTTCATTGCTTAAAATGATAATGGAACTGAAGTGATTTTAGGATTTCCAGCTCTGGATGGGGAGATACCTGAAGATGTTGGGGGTGGATGTGATCTAAGAGGGTCAAGCTAACAAATATATTGTTATAAAAATACAAATACTTATGGTGTACACATAAATACAACATACATAAGGTTAAAAGAAATAGTCCAAATATCAGACTCTTGAAGCTTGTTACATTCAGAACTGCTAGTTATACATGTCCAATTGATGAGTAAAACTTTTGACCAATAGACCATACACCTCTCTCAGTGGTCAATATTCCTATTGTACAATAACACACATCCAGAAATGAATGTATGAACAATTTTTCTCAGAACCAGCTGTCGCTTTCTCATATGCTTTGCAGTCGCTAAAAGTTTGTATAATGGGCCATGGATAGTAACTGCACAAGTTCTCCAAATTATTCTGGTAACGAATATGCAATGTGTCGTTGACTGAAGTAACACACATCTCGTTACCAGAATAAGTTGGAGAACTTGTCCTACATGGCTTAAAGAACGGTACAGATTAAATACTTATATGCTTCCCCTCATGATTTCTAGGTCTACAATGATGAAAATATTCACCTGTATGGATTGGGTGAGAATCATTATCTGAGGCCTGAACTACATAGGCAGTCAAATCATGTGATGTCATTTCCCCCCCTGAACTGGAACACTTCGAATTTCAGAGAGCAATCAGTTTGCAGTTATTCTTCCTGTTACTACAGTGTCTGTACTCAGCTAACAAAGTTTTCAAGAATATTCAAACATGACTCCCCAACTGTAGCCCAAAATGATCCAGTCCGGGAAAACCGCTGCATATGATTTGACTGTTTATATAGCTTGGCTCGGAATGATCATATCGAAGAATCCCATATACACATACCCAGATATTTATGTTTGCTTCTCCTTGGTTCCTTTGACAGGAATTTTTGTTCAAGAGCATATTGTTTCAGCTTTCCCTTCTTCATTATTGAAGAGTTTCAAAGCTCTTGCAATGGGTAGATTCCTGCGATTACTTAATGAATTTTCCAGCTCAATTGGTTTTAAAATTTATCACAGGGTGTGCACTTGTTCACCCTCCCTTCCCTTTCACACTCGCTTTGAACATGGAATCTAAAAAGCATTCTTTTCACAGGATTAGGATGGCAGTAGCATAGGCTGCACTCCAGTTTGCTAGTTGTTTATCTCTGCAACCCATAGACACCATGAGGAGCAAACTGAAGTGCCTTTGCTCTTGGGGGCATTGAGTAATGATGATATAGCCATCATTGTATACAACTCTGTAAAGTACCATGTGTGTGCATGTGTGTGTATATACATACACACACATATATTTAAAATCAGATGATTATAATTTAAATATTGGCCGAGTTCAGACAGGCAGTTTGGCCCGGCAGCCAAACATTTCAGGAGCGTTTCAGTAGCGGATTAAAGGGGGGGGGGTTCACACAGGCACATCTTCCAGGCGTCCCCCAGCCGTACTCAAGCCATCTTGTGCCGCTTCCCTCTCGAGTTTAAAAAGTACCAGGTGAAAGTGGTAGCAAACCATGTGTAGAGCGGGTTGATTCCGGTTCCCTGACATGTGAATGCAAGCGCTTCTACGGCGGGAACAACCCACAGTCGTTGATCATAGGCGCTGGCTGTTTCCACAGCAGGCGCCCATGCACATAGGCGCATGCAGCAGAGTGCAGAAACAGCCGCTAACAGCCCACCAGAGGTGGGTCGACAGTGCAAACACTCCCTTGCGCTTCCTCCATGGTATCCCCCCACTTCATTCGCTGCAGTGTGAACGGGAATACCACAAACAAGCCGTTCCCGGTCTGTTCCGGGTCTTCTTTGCCACGACTCCCTAGCGCTTCAAATTGCCAGTCTGAACTCAGCCATTGATAGTGTAAATAGTAATTGGAAGAGAGTAAGAAGAGAGGCAAGGGTAGCCAACCAGGTGTGAATGTGTATGTTGATTTTTCAGTATCCTTATTTGAACTCTTGTGACAGAGGTTTATAGAGCTATCAGAATCAGAGCGAACATTCGCAAAAAGGAACACTTTGCATTTAAGCTAGTTTTTAGCTCATATTTTGAATATGCTGTACATACAGGAAATTCTTTTGAGTTTTATATGGCCAGAATGACAACAGCATTGTGTACACTGTAAAAATGCACACTGAGTTCACTGCTTGCATATAACACATCTACACCTTCTTTCTCATTATGTGTCCATGCTGCTTGTACACACCAACTTGACACCTCATTCTGGAGTTTTCCTGCCATCTGACCATATTTAGGCAATTAGGTCCTTCTTTCCCTGAGAATTATACATAACATGTTTGTTAGCATATTCTTTCTTTTAAAATGATGACAGTGTTGTTATCTGGGGGGGGTAAAACGCATGACAATAAAAGCACAGTAATTTCTAGCAGCAGAATAACAAAACATGCCCTAGCAGTGGCAAAAGAGAGGTACAGGCAAATACAGATATTGGGCAAAGGCCTCCCTAGGTGTAAGTTCTTGGGCTTCATATTTGTATGGCCTTGAAGCAGGCATAGCATCACTGTGCCTGCCTCCACTATATGAACCAGGTCCTCCCAACTTATTAGATACTGTCTTGTCTACACAAGCAGCAGAATGAGATAATGGGATCCCGTGAGAAAAAAAAAATCAGACCTCTCTTTCCTGGACTAATTTCCTACATGCAGGAGTTTTTCATACAATTGAACAATGTGATTCCCTTCCCAACACACACCCTTATAGACTAGGGTATAACGGTACAGATCTTGCTACCATCTTATCCCCAGCTCATTCTAGGGTTGCCAAGTCTGGCTTGGAAAATACCCGGAGACTTTGGGGGTGGATCCAGGAGAGGGTGGGGTTTGGGGAGGGGCCTCAGCATGGTACAATGCCATAGAGTCCACCCTTCAAAGCAGCCATTTTCTCCATGGGAGCTGATCTCTGTCAGCTGGAGATCAGTTGTAATAGCGGGAGATCTCCAGGCCCCACCTGGAGGCTGGCAGCCCTAGGGTCTTGTTAAGTAAATGTCAGGTCCTGGAGTAACCACTCTGAACATAATACTCCCTGATCAGGTTTATTGGTAAGATATGGCTTCTGGTCAGGGGAACGCCTTTGCCAGAACTAATGATCAATAGCCCAGTGACGGATAGTGGGGAACGGATTCCACCCATCAGGCATACGTCACAGTCTTTCAGGCTACTACAGGTCATGAGAGAATATGCGACCCAACTAGCTGCATCTCAAGACTCCTGTCTCCCAAGGCCACAGCTGGACCTGTGAACCATGTGGGGGTAGCTTCGGGAAAGTTACAAGCAGCGCCTCTACTCAACACCATACATTCATTCTCATACTCAGCCCCCCCCCCTTATGAATGTCAGGGAGGACTGATAAGGCAAAAAGCGGAGCCAGCAGATGGGCAAAGCGGGCAGGGGTTACAAAAGCAAAAGTGGGCATTAGCAATGCAGAGCAGCCAAATACAATTATTGATCATGGTCAGGGGAACTCATTAGCATAACTCATTAGCATATGCCACACCCCCTGACATCACCGGAAGTGTGTCATAAGGCCACACCCCCTGACATCGCCGGACGTGTGTCATAAGGCCACACACCCCGCCCCCAACGGTCCCGCCCGCCGCCGCCGGCCTTGCAGCTCCACTGCCGAGCCCCATGTGGGGCCCGGTGGTGGACCTGCAAGGCCGGCGGGAGTGCAAGGAAGCCCCGCAAAGGCCCTCCCTGGCCCCAGGCAGGCAGGGGTGGGGAGAGGCAGGGAGGAAGCAACTTACCCTCCCTCTTCTCCAGCCTCCTCCTGGCTGAATGAGGGCCGGAAGCGGGGTGGCCGGAAGCAGGGGGCGGGGCTTCGTCATGTGCCCCACCCCCCCGTACCTCACCCGGGGGAACTGCGATCCCCTGCGTTCCCCCCCGAAATGACCTCTGATCATGGTACAAAGACAAGCAACCCGCAAGTCAAGCGTGCGAACCTAACAGTAAACAGAATATAACTTTATTCAGAACAAACGGTATGAAACAAGGAAGAGACAAAGAGACCTACCCAAGTCTTTGTAGCAGCTTGTGCAATCCAGCCTATATGGACTGAGTTGCCAGCTCTGGGTTGGGCAGGGTCTGGAGAGGGGAGGGACTTCAGTGGGGTTCAGTGCCATAGTGCCCACCCTCCAAAGCAGCCATTTTCTCCAGAGGAACTGATCTCTGTTGTCTGGAGATGAGTTGAAATCCCAAGAGCTCTCCAAGCTCCCCTTGGAGTATGGCAATCTTATATGAACTCCTTGTTTACTGTACTGTAAAATAATTTTGGCTCCTTCCCTGGGCCTAATATTGGAGTATATAATAGTCTGTAGTGTGCATTTTGAGAGAATCCGGGCCTGGTTGACTCAGAGTTACCAGCTAACCTCAAAAGGGCTCCTTCAAGGTTCTTTAGAGTCCCACTGTCCTACATTTTTACAACAGGATAGATCAATCTGTTACATCTGCTTTATCTCAGTCATGTTGTAGGTATCCATGTTCCTGTACATTTGGCTTTTTGTCTAGATGTAAAACTGGGTTGTGAAAGAAGGGGGGGGTATAATTCACACACACACAATGAAAGCTAGAGTTGAAATTCTCATGTTCCTCTTTGTGGCGATTTTAACGCCAGAATGG